>NW_010510930.1:1812-18382 GCF_000687285.1 Phaethon lepturus
GTAAAATCTACTCATCCACACATCGCCCATTCTCACTTTAGACCTGTGTAAAACTTGCACAGATTAATGCATCTGCACAGCTGTTCATCATAATGCTTTGGCTATTTCAGTCAGTTACATAGAAAATATGCCTGAATTTTACTGATAGGTTTGATGAAAATTTGATTGAAAAATAACATGCAGAAAATCTCCCAGAACAGTAGGACACAATCTCCCCACAAGTCCTTTCCTACCCACCTTCTGCCTCATCCTCCTATGTTCTTGCCCAGATATGCGTGTTCCTAAAAGTATGCAGTGTTTCTTTAAGAGAGAATTTTTACATCAGAATCTTTAGTGTATATAGTGAAAATTAACAATTTTGACCAATTCCAGATATGTCAGGCTACATTTAGACTGAGAAGTTTTCAGAATCTCATGGCATGGACCCAGCTTCAGAAGAAGCCAAGTAAGGCAAATGGTGTGCATTTTTACAACTTCTGCAAACAGCACATCTACATACGATCTTGATTCTCTGGGTAACTGCATATCTTACCTTCCTATGCCTTTTATAGCTTGCCTAGTAGAGGGTCTCTAGATAATGAGATAGGAAACATTTTGCTCCATTATACAAAGTGTGAATGTTCTTCCTTGCAATTTCGTAAAGGTAAACATTAGGTTAGCCTGTCTAACAGAGAAGAATGGGACCTTTGTAACTTGTTCTCCATCTGCAGGTATAACTTCTCTTGACTTTGGAAGTTTTTCTTGCACAGGCATCTTGGGATTTTTCCCTTAAACAATGAATTGTACTCTGGTGGATGTCAATTAGTGGTACTAGTACTTAAATAATATATGTTAAAATTTTTAAAATTTCAAATGTGTCATGCTGGTGATTCAAGATTTACCTGGCAGATAGTTTAAAGAAATTACTTTGCATGCAGTGATTCATTTAACTTTTAAGTACCCGTGACTCTGTATTTCATTTTTAACAAGTTCTTCATCCACTCAAAGAAATACCAGGCAGCTCAGGTTGGAAAAATGATTCATCTGGTATATGCAAAGATGGACTCAGTGCAGTTGGGGATTCATAATCAGAGCAGAAACATATTAAGGGTAGGTGTCATATTCCTTGATGTTTGCAAAAACTGTCAGAAGTCTGCATGCATTATGGACTCTTTTTGTTACATTACAATCCTTCTGTTCCCAAAGCAATTTATGTGCATATGCAGGACCAGTTGCTGAGCTCTTAACTCAGGTAAGCCCTGTGGATTTCTGCAGCATCTTACCTAAATAAGGACTTCCAGATTCAATCCCTGAAAATAAAAGGAAAAATTCTATAGACTGAATATCTTTTACAGTGAATAACTATTTAGGGAATTCAATATTAAAGATACTGTTTTAGAACTATATGCACCACTGGAATAGCAAAACAGGATCTGGCTAAGCAATATTTGTATTAGCTTAGCATTGCTATTCCTATACACTAAAGAGGTAAGTGGTACAGCTTTTATTTCGTTTCCATTCTTTATGCTTCCTCTAAGAATAGCTTCACTCAGAGGGCACTAAGACGAAAGATATTTGTTTTAATCTTTGATAATCTGGTCCTTTATGTTGTAGGTTTAAGGAAGTCTAAAACATTAAAGGAAGATTTTGAAAAACATTAAACTCCCAATGATGTTGCTGGTCCCCTGGTGGGGTTTTCAAAAGTGCTCTGACACGTGACTCTCAATGATTTCTACAGCAGGCCCATCTTCACTGATTTCTGACTTTCCTTCTGGAAACCAAATTCATCCTCTGCTACTTCCGGCTGATGGTAGGGCAGGTCCTGACCTCCTGCCACTGAAAGGGATGAAGGAGCAGAGTAAACCAGAATTATTTTGGATTCGTTGCAAGAAACGCCTGCTGTGATTTTAGTTGCACTTGACAACCTGCAGGATTCAGCTTGTGTCAAAGTTCAGGGAAAATAGCAGGCTTATTGTCTGAGATGGACCAATAATAAAGTTATTGGTAGAGAAAACAGAGTAGAATTTTCATTAAATTTTTAGTCTTCACAAAGAAGGATCATGGCCAAACGTCATAAATGCCTTCTCTGGCCAGGGTCACAGCAGTAGAAAAATTACCACAAGAGCAATAAATAACCTAATTGAATAATTTTATTTGTAACTGGTTATTGTAGTAGTATTACACATGATATAAACACCTCAGGGCACAGAAGCTTTAAAATTCTGCTGCTGATTAAGTTCAGGCCTAGATTTCTGAGACTTGGTTGTCCTTGTTAACATAGTTTCTGGTTTTCCTGTTAATGACTTCAGTGTAACTCTCAGGCCATATACTCATCCACGTAAATCAGTGTCTCACTAACAGTTCAAGTTAATGAACTATGCCAATTTTCATTAACTGAGGATGATTCTTCATAAGTAGAAGCTTACCTAGACTTTTAATTTCTTTGAAGACCCCCTAGGAGAGGATCAACCACAAAACTCATACAGTACCCTGCTACCTTTGAGCAGAGCACTTCCCATTCCTCTGTCTTTAGTTTTCTGTTCAGCCATGTGCAGTCTGGCCTTAAACTGGCAGAGTGATCCTCATTTTCCCAAAGTGGAGGACTTTTGCAATCAGCTGCTTCTATTTATGTAGACATTAATAGACATGACCAATGAATAACACTTAGGCTCTCTTTTAAGACAGATCTATTTCCAGCTGTTGCACAAAGAACTGCTTGTCACCATCTTTCTGGTGCTTGCCAGGAGTTCAGCGTTACTCTACACAGTCAGAAAACAGGAAACAGTGGAAGCAATGTGAACTCAGGAGAACTGTCCTGTTTGTGTCTATGCAGTAGTTTTGGTAGGAAGTATTTTCAGAGCCAGACCCACATCTAATGGAAAAACACCACCGAGAGAGAAACATGAATTCAGCAATACTGAAGGAAAGCCCAATACATTTTCCACTCAGGATATATACAATATGCAGGTAGTACTGCAATATTAAGATACCCAGTTAGCTATAAAAGCCTGCGTGTCAGATATTAGAAGCAGCCTTTGATTGTAGTGCAATTTTTGTAAAGAGTAAATTAATCCTGTAAGGACCGTTACATAGCAGCCACGGTTTGAATGCATACCCTTACGTTGGCAAAAAGCGGTGTCTGTTTCAGTTATTCATATGAGTGTAGATGATAGAACAAGCATGCTGTATCTTATCTGTCTGTCTGTCTGTCTATCTATCTACTTTCCTCTTTCTTCCCCCTCCCTCTCCTAAAGGAGCAAGTCCACAAACAATGTATGCTGTATCATAGATGAGCTGCAGTGTAATTATCTTCTTTTACAATTATTGATGCACTGGGCAGTCGTTGCTCTTGCATGTGAGAGTGTTGCAGAACGGCCAGAAGGTACATGGCTGAAATTTCAGATGGTATGATTTTGGTAGGTGTGAGTCCTTATTTAGACCCATACTGTCTTGATTTAAGGTATGTCCAAAACATTATAATTCATTAGTCTTCATCTCACACCTTCAGCTACTGAGTAACCTGTCAGATTTTATTCTTGGTCAATATATCAGGAGTAGTGATATTCTGCACTTAAGATTAAAACAGGATGAATGATATTTAATGATAATTAAAAAAAAAATCTTCTGTGGGTACAGCTTCTGTTCCAATCTGTTCTGGTTTTGCTTTTGGCAATAAAATTTTATTGTAGCTTAGGACTCCTCTTCTGAAACAAATAGCCTTATTCATCTTCCCTCCTATTGGCAGCACCAAGAACCAGTTTAATGGATAATGCAGAAAGTTAATTTCAGAGAGGTTATTTAAAAATAAACCAGGTGGAGGTATACATTAGAAAGTCAGTCCCACTTCAGGTCCCTTTGTGTAAAACTACCAAACCACAGCAGTCCAGGAGTTGTCTAGAACAGGGAATGCTGCTGCAGGTCTGCTACAGCTGACTCCATATCTGTCTTTCCTGTCACTTACTTGGCAAAGGAGACACTTTTTGGTAGCAGTGTTCAATTACAAGACAGAGAGGCTGGGGCATCGCAAAATCCTGGGCAGGTGAGGGTCTTCTGCAGTCTGCCCAAGGTTAAGTAGTAGGAAGACTGCATAAAAATGTCATGTGCCCACTCTGCAACTAGGACTGCTAAGAAATTTTCTCAGCAGATTGAGGACACTCATACATTGATTCAGATAGATTTAGTTTCATGGTATAAGCAGAAAGTGTTGAAAATCCATATAGTTTTTGTGTGTGAACATTTAGGAAAGGGTTAGAGAATAATGACTCATTTGTGATGCCTCCAGACTGATTCATTTCAGTTTTGGCAGAAGGTCTTGCTCACTTCTGTTACTGAATACCTACTCTCTCCATTACATTTTCTGTGGGAGATCTGTTAACATGATTGCTAATAAGATATTGTTCTTTTTTCATTGTCAGTTTTCCAGTGTGTCATGGTTTAGCAAAGGATGGATACTTGAAAATTATTTTTTTTAAAAGTCTTTCTAAGAAAGTACAAATTAATGTGGAATCTATCAAATGAGAGGGAAGTTAAAAAGGAGTGAATAGAGTGAAGTTAAATGTGCTTGCAGTGGGTTTTATTTTTCTTGCAAAGAAAGGTGACAGCTAGGAAGGGAATAGCTCTGGGACATGATCCTTACAGACTGTGTATGCAACACCTGCCTGTACGAGCATACAGACATCATCTTGAACAGCCTGAATAAAGACCAGGACATCTGCAGCCTCTATGATAGACTGACTTCAGTGTGAGCTATTTATAAACCATTCTTTCATTCTCAACAATGCTTTGGCTGGAGCCAGAAAGGACAGAACTACTGGCAGACTGGCCCTTTGCCTAGTGTGCTATGACTGACATGTAATCTGTCACTCCCCATCATCTGTGGGGTGGTGATAGGAAAATAATGCTCCTCAGCTTGCCTTAGATCACACATTACTCTCCTGAATACAGCTCCCTAAAGCTGTGAAATGGCCTTTAGAAAGTGTCTTTGTTCATTTTTGATATAGGAGAATGGGAATAAATGATAAACAGGCTGGAGGGAAGGCAAGCAAAAACACATTAGAGACCTGATGAGAGAAATTGGCTACAACTGAGATTTCAGCGTGATCCGATGACCTTTTTGTGAAGAATACCCGTGGTGTATATCAGAGGCCTATAGGGTACAAGAGCTGGGTTGTGTACTGACTAGGGCATTGGCTGTGAACGGCGTTTACTGAGCTTTAATCGTGGTTTAACCAGCCATGTTCAATATATGTCTGGGAAGTCAGTCTCTTTGCATTTCTCCACTCATCAGAATATAAAATTCCCAGTGTAAGTTTCCACTATAGCAAATGTGTGGCATAACAGGGTCCCGCTTTCATATGGTGACTTGGGAGTTACACTAATACAAATACTGTGACAGGAATAGTATAGTATGATAAATATAATAGCCATGTACCTTAGTTACACAGATCTTTTACTACAATAGAATTTTTGGAATGAGTTAAGGATCATAGTTCTTCTTTTTAAAAAATGGCACTAAATATTCTTCTTTCAGGCCATCTTCTTTTGATGACTTGTTTACATTCCTTTTATGCTATTAAAACTCTATTAAGATTTACAGAGATGCCAAATTAACTTTCTTCTTGTTGTGGTTTAACCCAGCAGGCAGCTAAACGCCACACAGCCGTTTGCTCAATCCCCCCCGGTGGGATGGGGGAGAGAATTGGGAAAAAAGGTAAAACTCATGGGTTGAGATAAAGACAATTTAATAGGACAGAAAAGGAAGGGAAAGTAATAATAATAATGTACACAATAAGTGATGCACAGTGCAGTCGCTCACCACCCGCTGACCAGTGCCAGTTGGTCAGACAGTTCCCAAGCAGTGGCCACCACCCCCTGGCCAACTCTCCCGAGTTTTATTGTTCAGCGTGAGGTTGTACGGTGCGGTACAGCCCTGTGGCAGCTGGGGTCAGCTGTCCCGGCTGTGCCCCCTCTCAGCCTCTTGTGCCCCCCCAGCCTCCTCACTGGCAGAGCAGTATGAGAAGCTGAAATGTCACTGACTTATTGTAAACACTTCTTAGCAACAAATAAAACATCAGTGTGTTATCGACATTATTCTCATCCTAAATCTGAAACACAGCACTATACCAGCTCCTAGGAAGAACATTAACTATCCCAGCCAAAACCAGGGCACTCCTCTCACTCCTCCAGCACCTCTGGTTCCTGGGCACCAATCCTCTTTGTTTCATGGTTTGTATACAGTGAAGTTGCTGATGCTCTTTAGAATATTATAATGCTCTCCCTGAGGTCAAACCTTGCTGCCTCAAATGACATTTATGTAAATTGTCACCAGAAGTTTAGGGCACATCTCGTTTCTTCCTTAATAACATGTCATACTGATGTGGCTTTATTTGTATTTCATAAAGAGATGATTGATTAAAGAGGCCAAAATTAATTTAGATTGATAATCACTAGACTTCTTGTAGTGACACTGAAGTATGACTCCCCCATATTTTACATTTTAATTTTCTTCTCGATAGACTTTGTGATTCCACAATCTCACAGACACCTCTTAAGGCTTTCTAGACAAATTCCTGAACATAGTCCTTGAATCTTTTTACCATCTCCCCCTCTTACTCAGTCGGTATGTTACAGCGGAAATAGAGCTCCAGAAAATATATAAGATGCTGTATTTGCACCAGTCTGTTCAAGCAGAAATTTGCAAGTGCACTGTAAGTGATAATCTGTGCAGCCCCGTTCTTCCCTGTGCAAACAAGGCGGTGTTGCCATTGGCTTGTGATGGAAGCAAAATCAAGACTGTACCCATTTGATATATGCAGATGAATGCAATGTCTACAGAAAACCTATCTCAATTATTCATGTTTTAGTCTACTTATCCTCTGAGCTCCTTTCACATTCTTTACTGTTCTCCTGTATAGTTAGGAAATACATTTTAACTTAGATTTATACTGGCACAGACATGAAAACAGTGACCCATGAAGCCCAGTGTAACAGGTTGTTTCTTTTGTATCACAATAAGGTCCCTGATTTGTTCTCAGTTTATCTAGTAGGAGAGAAGAAAATATGGAGGCTAGAACTACTTGGGTGCCTTCCAAAAATGTGACTGATGTTACTCAGGTCAGTATCCAGAGGCAGTGCTTCAGATACTATTATTTTATGGTCAGTGTCCCCATAACCCTGCACAGAGCTGAAGCATCTCGGGTGGTAAAACAATTTCGAAGATAACTAGCACCTTGTCACAAAAACAGGACTTCAAAGAATGGCTGAGAGCAGAAGAAATTCCACTTTAAAACTGGTTTGAATGAGCAAAAATGTTACACAGAAATAAACTTCCTGTAAAATAGAAGCTTGGCTATTTCTGGAAGGTATTTATCATCTTTCTGGACATTGCTGATCACAGGTGGAAAAGCCAGTAGGGCAGTTTGTGCTTGAGTTTGTGTCTTTTTTTCTGCATTCAAAAAAATTCTAGAAGTTTGCTAAAATGAGTATTTTACCTTACTTATAAGGACCAGTCTGTCCTCCATGCCATCAGTCCTATGAAATCCTTGCTTTCCCTTATTCCTTCAGGAAACTTGAGGTTCCTTTTTCCCTGCCAACGCCATGTGTGAGGGGCTGCAGGGAAGAGGGATGTACTCTCTGCTTCAGGACAGCTTTGAACATACAGACCAGCTGCAGTCATTCATAATGACAAAAGTGATGTCTGAGAATGTGAAAATAACCAGCTTGAATAACTAGTTTGAAGACAGTGTCTCAGTAGCTAGCATGCAGGAGTATGCAGCATTTGTTCCTGTGATTTGCAGGATAAATCAAATACCTTGTTTTATGCTTCATTGTAGAAGGCTTCTTTTGTGTACAGCTCTTCACACGTAGCTCTTAGCACTATTTATGGATTATCTGAGACCCTATTACCACCTCTGGGTAAGGTAATGAGTGAATGCTGGAAATTCTCACACTACTGTGCTCATGTGTAACAGAACAAAAGGGTCAGCTAAGTTACTGTAGAGGGTTCCTTATGAAAGAGAAATGCTGGTTATAGACTCAGGATGAAAAAGGACCTACCAAAATGAAGTTATACGTTTGTTCAGGCTCCTTTCATTTAAAGAAGAAGACAAAACCCAGCTCCTTCCAGAGGCTTCAAGGGAAGAACCTACCTATTGTCACTAAAACCCAGAGGTTAGCATGGAGTTACCTCATAAGGAAGCTGGATGTTTTTCAAGTCCAAAAAAAATAATCAGGAATGTGATGTCCTTTCAGAAATAGAATCGGGGTGAGAGTGATTTTGCTTACAAATCTGTGTAGCAAGTGCTGGCCTGCCTGTTCAGGCCTGAGCTTTTCCAAGTTCTTCATTTTTCTCTCTGCGTATGGTCAGTCTTTCATATCTAGAAGGGAGCAGCTGTATCCTGCCAGGGACCACAACCTTGCTCCCGCTGGGTTTTGTTCCCAGGGATGTAAGGGGACCCAATTGCTCCTGATACACCGCTTTCAGCGAGGACCACCTACATGCTCCATTTGGATGATGCATCATCATTCACTTTGACAATTTCATCATGATCACAAGAGCTGAAAGCAAATTTAACTCCCCTGGTGTCTGAATATGAACTGTGTCACACCTGCAGCCACAGATTTAATTTATGTTTTTGCTGTGGTAGGCCTGAGTGACAGAGATTCACAACACTCTCTCACAAGGACAGTGCTGACTGGGTGTGCTGCTGAAGCATCGTGAACAAGTCTGTCATACACTCTGCTATTTCTTAATGGGAACGTCCTAATTGCATATTTCATATTTATAACCCTATAAAGAGTAATTTTAATTTGACATTAACATCTGAATATGATTGTCTGAAAAACAATAGCAGCAATGACAAATACCGATATAAATCAAACCAACTGATTTTTAATTTCTAATTAAAGATGACACTGAAAGCTCAAGATAAGAGACATATGGAGAGAGACACATTTCTTTGCAAGAGGAACCAAAACCATATGGGGAAAAAGTGCAAAGATATCAAGCTAAAATCTGAACTTCTTGGCATCTGAAATGTCAGTAAAGAGAATCCTAAACTGATCATCTCCCTATGAAAAGTCATTTATGAGTCTCTTCCACAAGCCACTGAGTAAGATATGAGACATCTCAAGCTGTTCAGAACAACTGGGAATTGATTGTACGTAACCTACAATGCAATTGTTTTACCAGTTGAGACCATGAGACAGATGGCATGAATATATTTAAAGGTGGGGACAAAACTGATGTGACACCAAGCTGGATGACTGAAATGAACAATGCGAGTCACAGACTTGTTAGCGGATGAAAAGGACTTAGTTCAGAAAAAATGGGTGCCAGTGTAGCCAGTGGTCTCCAGATGCTGGGGACTGGGAGAATAGACTGCTGCTCCCAGAATCAGCCCCACCATCTGCAGTTCCAATAATCAAAACTTTTAACTACTCCCTCTGTGCAAATAAGCCTTGAAATAGGTATGGCTTTCATCATGTTACAAAGGGTGTTTAAAATGTTCGCATAGAACCAATAAGGAACAGCCTAGCTACAGGCTGCTGATACAACTGTTACATTCCAGGCTATTTCACAAGTCAAATATTGGGAATTGCCTTATTAAAGTGCCAGTGGAAGAGGGAGAGAAATTTTAAAGGTTTTTGGTGGCTTTAAATGATCTTGTGTAATATTGCAGTCTTAACTTGCCTGTTTGTAAAGAGCTTAGACAACCTCAGAGCCTGATTTTTGTTGCGCTTTGGCATAATACCATTTGCAGTATTGAGATTCTCTTTTGCTGCGTTTATTGTATCGTCAGCTACTTGTTTATGTGGGATGGAAGATGAAGTAGCTCTGCTATTTGTTTGCTGGGCAGGAAACAACTCTATCTGTAACCTGGTGTCTCAGTTCCTTCATCTTAATGTTCTCTTCTCTCTAAAGGCCTTTATCTTTTTGCTTTAATGACAATTTAAGCTGCAGCTTTAAAAATGAGTTAACTTCGCATTTAGATTAGTTCCCATAAACCTTTTTTTTAAAGGGACCAGATTATCTTCGTCGTTTGTAAACATAATTTTGTCGCAATAACTGAAGATGCAAATTCTGCTAACTCAGAGCCTAAAGACCCAAGAAAAAGAGGGCTAGAGCTGAATGTATGTACTGCATCAGGACACTGAAGACAAGCCATGTTTTTATTTAGGTCAATGTGAAACCATAAACAGGAACAAAAACATTCCTCAGAAGACAGGAGTGCCAAAGATCATATATTAGGCTTTAATGTATGTTTTCTTTAAAGAAACTTAATGACTGGTATGACACACTGGACAGGGATGAAGTTTTAACTATCTGACAAGAAACACAGTGTGTTATTACCACAAAGTTGAGGCAGCTAAAAAGCAGCAGTCAGCGAAAGATACAAGGGTCATGATACACAGTCGCCTCAACACGTGGCTTTAGTATATTGCCACAGGAAAAAGGCCAATACAAACAACTTTTTTCAGATGATATTCATGCAGAACTGTTGTGTGAACCGTGCCTTGCATGTGTGGCATACCATCAGGCTTTTCCACTGTCTGCCTGTGGTTGACACGGCTTTGTCTGTTGACGATCAAAACGCCTTAGTCTAGAGCAGGATACTGGGCTGAACCTAGAGGTAGCTGAAATTAATGGCATGCAAGATACAGGAGATCAAATCGGTCCAGCTGCCTTAAATTCTGTGAACAAGAGAAGGAGAGAAGTCAGTCAGTGTGACATCTGCTCTTCACCAATGCAGGACTTTTAATAATCCCTGTGTTCTGATCTCAGCTGGGATAGAGTTAATTTTCTTCATGGGAAGTGTTAAGTTTATTTAATGACCTTCACTGTCCTTAGTATTTGCAGATGTCTTCTAAGTGTAATCTTCATGCTGTGTTCTGGTTTTGTCTGGGATAGAGTTAATTTTCTTCATAGTAGCTAGTATGGGGCCATGTTGTGGATTTGTGCTGGAAACAGTGCTGGTAACACGGGGATGTTTTTGTAATTGCTGAGCAGTGCTTGCACAGGGTCAAGGCCTTTCCTGCTCCTCACCCCACCCACCAGCGAGGCGGCTGGGGGTGCACGAGAGGGGACTGGGAGGCGACACAGCCGGGACAGCTGATCCCGCCTGACCAAAGGGATATTCCACACCGTATGACGTCATGCTCAGCATAAAGCTGGGGGAAGAGGAGGGAAGGGGGGAACGTTCAGAGTGATGGCGTCTTCCCAAGTAACCATTACGTGTGATGGAGCCCCGCTTTCCCGGAGGTGGCCGAACCCCTGGCTGCTGATGGGAAGTGGTGAATGAATTCCTTGTTTTGCTCTGCTCGTGTGCGCGGCTTTTGCTTTGCCTGTTGAACTGTCTTTATCTCAACCCACGAGTGTTCTTACTTTTACTCTTCTGATTCTCTCCCCCATCCCACTGGGGAGGGGAGCGAGTGAGCGTCTGTGTGGTGCTTAGTTGCTGGCCGGGGTTAAACCACGGCATGCTGGTATTCTTAGGTTTGCAATGTATGGCTTGGGGAGTTAACAATATGACTCTGATAATTTATATCTTTAAATTCCTGGTACACATGAATCTGCATTTCATCTCCATGCGATTATTCACCACAAAGTAACGCAAGATTATAAAATAAAATAAAAGCTAACTTGGATTTTTCAAGATGAAAAATGTTTCTTTTAATTAAATTATAGGAAAATATAACATACACAGAGTTTATTTTATTTTAGACATTACTAATTCTTAGGTTACGTCTTTCTGAGATCATTTCCTTGGTAAATTATTTTTCTCCATGCCGTGACCAGAAGGAAACAGAATGTGAAAGCCTGCTCATACGGATTCTCTGCTCACTTTGCTTAGCTCTCCAAATTACTACGATAACTCATATTTCAAACAGACGGAGACCTCCTCAGTGTCAGGAGTATAAATTTCCATTTACTCTTTCTTTTCTACAGCTTCTCAGCAGAGTGGGAAAAATTCTGTTTCAGAGGGATGGCAGAGGTTGTTCTGCTGGGGTCGGGGGGTTGCCAGCAGTCCCTAAGGTTATGGCAGGTAAGCCGGAAGAGAACTGAGAATGTCAGCAGTGAAGCTTAGTGCTTTTATGATAGAGAAAGGTTGGAGGAAAGAGGTCTTCAGAATGGCTCTGACTGGAGGAGAGTAGTTGAAAGGGGTCCTCCCTTCCCACCTACTTCAGAATTTTTGCATTTCTCTACCTTCTCCTTACTGGATGTTAAAGGAAGCAGCCCCGGATCAGGGCACTCTGTATTTGAAGTGCTGCCTAGGCTTTTGGAAAGGAAAGGTGCCAATCTGGGGAGACTGCTAGAGTGGGACTTTTTGTGGCTGTTGCTGCCAGGATGGCGCGGCAAAAGGTGGCTGCCAGAGCTGGCAGGGAATGTGGCCTGCACCCGAAATTGTACGTCCTACACATGCTTGATGGCAACGCAGCATCTGCCGGAACCGTTCAGGCTGATCTGCTGTTAAAGAGTGGAATAGACAAGAGCAAAGGAGAGAGTCTGCCACTTCTTTTAGTCTGTCTTGCTTGTACCTTGAGCAGGCCTTGCATTCTGAGCCAGGATGGACGGGAGCTGCCAAGGGGCTCCAGCGCAGGATATCGGTTCTTGTGAGATCATGCATTTTTCTTCAGCCTCACCCAAATGTACTTGAAGGCAAACTCAGCTTGTTCTATTCAATTTCAGGTCATCCCTGTTTTTATTTTAGTTTTCAGTTAGAAAAGAAGTGAAAGTGGGATTACTTAGAATTCAGAGAAAATTACCAGTTTCATTATTCACCAGATCTTACTAAAACATCAGCTAAGCTACTGAAATGAAGATATTTTAATGTCATCTGCAGCATCTACTTTGTCAGAAAACATCCTATAAATGATTCGCGATTCCTTTTCCCTTTCTCCAGAAGTCAGATAGCGCTTTCTATAGATGCTGATCCTGAATGAATATTCTAATTCCTGATAGGAAATATTTCATCCAAATGGTTTCCATTCAAAACTTCTGACAGCATTTCTCATGAGACACTCTCTTGGAAACTAAGCTGTCAAAAGCATAAGAGGAAGGGTCCTCTCACCTATTAAAAACTGGTTAAAAGGTAGAAATAAAGGGTGAGAATACATGGACAGCTTTTCCATTGAAGGGAGGTACTCCAAGGCTTTGAGCTAGGATTTGTACTAATCAGCATATTATCAGAGATCCTGGAGAGAACATTCATGTGTAGTGAACAATAAGAAAATTATCAGAATAGTCAAACTGAAAACTGAAAAGCTTAGACTTTAAACTTACAGAACTAATAAAACAGCAGGTAAAATTTGGTACTAAGAAGTCCAAAGTAATGCTCGGGGGAGAATGTAGGAGAAAGGCAACAAGAATGCTCAAAATAGGAGGAAAGATCACACAGATTAGAAGTCTTTGGCTTAGAAAATAAATTAAAGGGGATCCATGTGATGGAAGTGGATAAAATCATAAACAATGTAAGGGAAAAGCATCAGGAATTACTACTTCGCTGTTTTTCAATATTGGTGTACAAGAACATAACCAGCGATTCTACCGGTGGGCACATTTACCAGAAAGAAGAGGAAGTTCTTTTTCACAAACTGCATAATTAATTTGTAGAACTCATGGCTACCGGATTTTTAGAAGATAAAATTAAACATAGTTTCAAAATGTGATTAAGCTCTTTAAGGAGAAGCTTATTAGTGGCTAGTAAAAGCAAGCCTGTGTTCAAATCTTTTGTCACAGAGACTGTGAATTGTTAGGAACAGCAGGGAAAGCATTTCCCTGTGCATTCCCATTTCTTGTACTGTCTCCTTGGTCATTGTCAGAGACTGAGTACAAGACTAGGTGGTCTTTTCATCTAATCCAGTGTGGTAATTTTTAGTGTCTGTGGAGTGTGCAGCACAGAATAACTTGTCATTGTTTTTCTTCGGTTAGGGCTTTTTTCAGTGTATCACATATCAGACAGGTCTGTCAGTGTATGCTGATCAACTCCTGGTGAGCTAGGCAAGCAAATCAAGTCTTTCTATTCACAGACATGTGCATACCAGCTGAAGAGACACGCATTCACAGATAGCAATACCAATTTTATGGTAGTGCCCTTTATTCCACTTTCTGACCTAATTATTATTATCATCCCATAGAATTGACAAAGACGGATTGTATTAAAAAAAAAAAAAACAGAACAGAAATAGTGTGCTAGAGTCAAGCACATGGGGAAAGTAAAAAGTCCAGAATGGACTGTTTTCTGGTGTTTTTTCTTCTCTGTCAAAGAAAAAAAGATTCAGGCGTTAGTATTGGAATGTGTGCCATTTTACCCATGATGCTCACACCTTAGGTTTTTCTTTTCTCTTCTGCAGGAATAGATGATTGCCTGATCTTATTTTTAAATGGCCTTTTAGAAATTATATTTATGGAGAAATATCTTTGCCGGTCCTCCTGTGAATTAGGGATTACAGTAAAGGGATTTTTTGCGTGGTTGGAAGATGATGCTGTATTTCCCACTGTAATGATTTCATAGCAAGTCTATGTTTTGCAGTGCTAGCCAACATTTACAGGTGAAGCAAACCCATCCACTAGCCCTAGAGACCTTGAAATGTAAAGACATTTGGGAGTGTTCCAGGGAGTGGGAGCAGTGAAGCCAAACGCTCGTGAAATGGCTCTGGAATAGGAGAAACTGGAAAGGAAAGGGCTCTGCTAACGTTCCTAATGGCTACATATTTAGCCTGAATTTAGAGGTTTTCTCGTGTGGGTTTTTGTGGTTTTGTTTCTTTATAATCTTTTCAGTCATTTCCATTTAGGGATTTTTGAATTTGTAGCTAATTTTCTCAGCTTGCCGTAACTCTTTCTCACTGCTTTCTGTAGTAAGACTTCTGATGTTCGTTGCAGAAGCAGGATGTTTTGGGCAGAATCGGGAAGGTGTCTGCTGGAGGGCCAGGCAGAGGCTGTTAGCAAGGCTGTGTCAGGCAGAGGCTGGGTGCAGCCTGCAGAGGGGACTAGCCCCCGTTAGAGGGCTGCCCGTGTGATGGCACCCCGGGACGCAGGTTCAGTGCAAACAGTGCGGCTTGGCAGCAGCGAGGCTGCTCCCCTCTTCTCTGACCTGAACTACACACGGTAGAAACAGGTTTCAAGGAGAGCTGGAGGTGAGGACAGCCCCTCACATTCTGTGCTAGCCTATTTCTGCAAGATAGGTGTCTTTTCCCCCTTTCTTTTGTTATGCAAAGTTTATCTCATTTTCTTCAGTTTAATTAAATCCTTTTCTTTGTGCAACTGTCAAAATCTGTCTCTGCATCTCCAGCTTCAAGAGAATGAAAATCACTGGCTAAAAAACTCTTTGTAGCTTCCAATTGTAAATAGATCGGCTGATTCTGTTGTTTGATTCCTTTCAGGTCTTGTGTTTGTTGCTGCCTTATATAAGGTTGGCCACCGGCATTTTGAGGAGGTTCACACACTGATATCCTGATTTCTGTGCTGATGATAATTGAACAAATATTAAGCATATCAGTGCTTCAAATAAAACCCTATCAGCCAAACCAAGCCTGTTTCCATCAGTCAGTTTAGCCACCTACTGCTTTGCAATATCATACTAATTCTGTGTAAAGGGGCTGCCATTGATTAAAATCAAGTGACCCTCACAGCTGGTGAAGGTCAAGTGGGGGCTAATGCAACGAAATTGTAAATGTCTGTTACAGTAATGTTTGTGGGGTTTTTTGCCTACTTCAAATCAGGAAACTGAATTAAGTATTATGCCTTCCATGAATAGTTTAGAGATGAGAACAAAGGGGAAAAAGAGACAAGATGAAAAGGATGTCCAAAATCACTGGGCAGTGACATGTCCAGGTTCCCTGATACTCTGCCCTGAACCACCTGCTTCTCCCTTAATCGCTAATGATGTTAATACTAATAGTGGTATTGTAAGTGTGATTATCATCATCATTATTTTTAGTCTATGCATGAAGTGCATGCATGACCATGTTTCACTTGGAAAAAAGTAAATTATTTAAATAGTTATTTAATTGGGACTTCTGGTGACACAGAAACTTCAACAATTATCTACAGCATGTGTGAATACATACAGCCCTCAGCAAAAGGGAATGGGCCCGTCCCCAAATTATTCCATCTGGCAGAGTCAGTACCTGCTGTAGTTCACACATGAATAGCATCAATTTGCATGTAAATAGAGGCCTACATGCTTCTGTGGAGCTAAAAGCTGTATTTCAACATTTCACAGTGGAATTAGGCAGTGGGCACATCACTACATGATGGTTCAACCTTGTAGTGATGTGCCAGCTAAAATCATTTTAAATGCTCTTCTCCATATTTCCCGGTAGGATTATTTATTGAAGTAGTGTGTAAGAGCTCAGAAGAATCCTCTATTGAAATGCTGCCAGCTCCCAGCTACAATTCTGACATTGATGTTGTCAACTGAGATTAAGCATTGGTCTTAATGAATGCTGACAGTCATGTTTCTTAGGTATGGTCCTGTACTTCCTTTCAACAAAGAACCAAAATAGAAAGGCTGGACATGCAGAGAAAGATTTAGTAGCAGCGATGTTTGCCTGCTACTTGAGCTTTTTTTTTTTTCATTTCTTGTTCTTT
>NW_010510930.1:18413-29812 GCF_000687285.1 Phaethon lepturus
GTAGCACCAACAGTGAACGTTTCATATCAAGATGTAATAGCAAATGATCCTGTATCAGTTCAGGTAAAAGAAATATATACGCTGTGTTTCTTCAGTAATGCTTTCAGAGAAGCAGGGAAATTCCAAACTGACTATGCAGAATAAAACGAGACCTTCCTCCACTGTGTGGATTCGGTATTTCCTTTGAGAGATTGGTTAATATTTCCTCCTCCTTGCCGACATAAACCCTAGGTTTGATCACATTGCCCTTAAGTTTGTCATCTGACCCTTTTCAAATGCATATCTTGTTGGGTGTTTTTGAGAGTATGCATTGTACTCTATGTCCCAATGGTATTTAGACGGATAGGTGCTCAGCTGAGACTCTGTTTCAGAGCCTGAGCCTTTATGTGGTTTTAAATTTGTTTAGTTCATTTATGAACTAAATTCTTGGGACATCCGTAATCTAGAAAGCTCCTTGTCTGCGATTGCAGGGAATGCTTTACTTTGTCATTGTACCAACATGCTGTTTTGTTGCAAAAGGAAGGTGACACTGTTAAATTCAATAGCATCCCTTTCATGTTAAAATCCCCCTGAGCAAAATCTCATGACTAACTCCTCTAGTTACTGAATATGAAAGAAAGGCATGCAAGTAGTGATAGAGACTAGTAGCTGCAGAGTGCAGGGAACTTTTCCCTGGGGTAAAGATCAAGGGTAAATGTTTCTGCTCTGGAGGGAGCAGGCAGGCCCGTCAGTCTGAATGCCAGCAGTGAGGCATACTTCACCTTGTAAGACAAAAGGGTAGTGAAAGAGGATAGCAGCCAGAAACACATCTGTCTGGATTGACTGGCAGGGTGGGACTGAATGCACAGGGGGATCAGCCTGCAATAACTCAGGCTGTGTTCCCACCTTTTCCTTCACTGGAAAACTCAAAAAGAAGTTGCACTGAGGCACCAGTGATGTGTTCCCTTGTAAATTTTTATTGCAGCTTTAAGATGGAAATCGAGTGATTACAGTGGTGACAGGATTGAAACCTGAGTGCATAATGTGCCCTTAATCCTTATCCAACCCACAGAGGCTGATACATGCTCTCTATGTCAGTAGATGAAAGTGGATGAGGACTGACTTTAAGGTAGATCCCTTTAAGTAAAACAAGTAGATTTTACTTGTCATTTTTGCTGCATTTTCTGATGTGCTATTTGCAGCCTTGCGTACTGGGGAAAAAAAAAAAAACAGTGAATGAGAAATAAAAGTCAGCCTGGCCTTCCAGAAGCAAGGTAAAGGTCTCATGACTGGTATAAAAAGTTCCTCGTAAGCACATGGCCTGGGATTATTAATGGTTTGCTGTGAGATTTGCAATCCAGTGTCAGATAACAAGAGGTAACAAAAAGCAGACAGCAGAATCATTGTGATGGGAAGTTAGAACTAAAGGACAATCAGACTCTGACTTCCATTTGACATTGAGGTGCCAAGCTGTTGAATTTGGGTCATTTCTGTACTTCGGTGAATGCAAGAGACCTTCTCTCCGTCTTTCCATTACTTTTCTATGGACAGGAAAAAAAAGCTGTATGGTAAAACCTCATCAAATGGCATGCACATTTACAACTGGATGTATACCCTTCCTTGAACACATGAAGAATGGATCAGTAGAGCACACCAGGTTAAGAAGAGTGAAGGGGGCTGCATTAAGCATTACTGTCAATAGGCAATTGACCCTCAAACTGCTCTTCGTGCAAGTGGTATAAAGTGACACAGCCTTGGGAGCAGCCTGAGAAACAAATGCCCCACCTGCAAAGCTGCTTCTGTTCCTGTTTATTGTCATTGACAATTTGTTTCAGAAAGTAAGTGGATGAATGAAATACCCTTATTGACACCTTACAGGGTTGCTGTCAGGTTTTCGTATTAACAAAATTCCCTCAAACACAGGGCAATTATTGACAGTTCTTTAATCTTGAAGGCAAGCTCAAGGTCCTTACTTTGTTTTCTTTAAATATATCATACCATTGCAGAGCCAGGCTATTTTCACAAAGAAATGAGCTGTATCTTTATACCAAGCACTGTTAAAGAGGATTATAAATACGCTTTAGACTACAGACTATAGCTTTGCTTTACAGTTGAAAAAAAATCAATCACCTGGCTGAGACTAAATCCTAACATCTCACCTTCCTAACAGATTTTAAAGGTCACTGATGTATAGAAATGTTCAGCTTAATCTTAAATGCATTGACTAGTCTGGCAAAAGCATTTTAGGGTCTTTTTATTTTCTGCCAGCTATTTAAAATGTGAAAGAAGTGTCACTTACAACTAAAAGAGATCTTTAAGAGAAAGCAAAGTATCAGAGAGCAGACTCAAATCTCAGAAAGGTCTCAGCAGCTCTGCTCTTCAGTCAATCTCATTCATAATGTTTGCAGATTGCACTAGTTCACCCAGCTCCTCCAAACGGGTTATCAGCAATCAGCTACATGCTGGGGACAGAGAGCAACCTCAAATGAGCTCTAGACTAAAAATAGCCATTTTCAAATTAAAACCTTGAATCAGGTGGGAGAATGGGTTGCAGCTGGGACATCTTTTATTTGCTTATGTCACCAATGGCAAACACCTACAACAACAAAAAACTCTCCTCCATCCTGATGTTGTTGGGATTCTGCTCATTCAACATATTTTATTTTGCAATGATGCGATACAAACACAAATGAAGCTGCAAGACGATTTCAGATGCCTGCCAGTGGAATAAATAGGACCCTTTTCAGTCTACGTTCATCTAGACATAAATATGAATAATGTTCAAATCTACCCCACAAAACTGGTATCTAGGTAAGGAGTATACCTGCTCTCTATATATTGCTGTATGTTCACAAAGAGGCACCCAAAGAAGATTCAGAGCCTGTTTGATCTGAATTCTCCTCTGGAAGTGTATAACTCGCTGCTGACAGTACAGGGAGACTGTGGGTAACACTTCTAAAGTTCAGGGTATTATTTTCAAAAAATTCCAGTGAAGGGCACAAGATAAATCTGGGATATTTTCATGTTCTTGCCCATCGTCATAAGAAATACTTATCTCATTGAGTAAAGGTAGAACTCTTGAGTGGGGTAAGGACAGTGGTATATGGGAGTAGTGTGTCACAACAATGTGAATTTACCTTCACGTCATAGCTGGATTAAGTTCTAACACTATGAAATGGAAAAGAAGATGTGTTATTGGGCTTCATGCCTAGCCTCGTAAGTCTTATAGGGTGGAAGGAAGCTGGATGCCCTCCTGAAAGATATGCTATAATTCAGCCACAACTTACTGGATCTAAGGACTGCTTACATGGAAGGAGGCAATAATTCATTTGATAGCAGGATTTATTGGATGAAATTCTTTGGCCTGAGCAATGCAAAGCAAACTGTATAGTCATAGTTGTCTTTACTTACTTTAAAATCCATGAATCCTGCAGGCTGATTCAGCTTGTGTTTGGTGAGGTTGTGTTAATTTTCTTAGCTGTAAGACTTACAAGACTTATAAGAAATAAGACCTTAGGAGCTGACATCTTCAGCTGTGTGTATTTTAAAGATTGTGTAACATCTGTTTAGGAGCAAAGATTTATGTCACTGGTTTTTATCTAAAATTTCCTTTCTTTTCAGTGTTGTTTCCTTCGTGTATCTGAAAGGTTTGGTAATGGTAACAATACATATCTGCTTAGAGTCAAAATTAAAATATTCAGAACCAAACTATATCCCATTTAAAGCCAACTTACATAGAGTAAAAGTAACAGAAGATAGGCTTCTGATAGTGTTGGTCTATCTACTTATTCAGGAGTAATATGGCTGTGGTGGGGTCCTCTGAACGCTGTTCTAAAATGGGGTTTATTCAGTATCAGAGGTGGATTATCACAAAGATACTTTTATAGAACCATAGAACAGTTTGGGCTGGAAGGGACCTTTAAAGGCCATCTAGCCCAACCCCACTGCAATGGGCAGGGACATCTTCAACTAGAGCAGGTTGCTCAGAGCCCTGTCCAACCTGACCTGGGATGTTTCCAGGGGTGGGGCATCTACCACCTCTCTGGGCAACCTGGGCCAGGGTTTCACCAACCTCATTGTGAAAAATTTCTTCCGTACATCTAGTCTAAATCTACCCTCTTTTAGTTTAAAACCATTACTCCTTGTCCTATTGCAATAGGCCCTGGTAAAAAGTCTGTCCCCATTTTCCTATAAGCCTCCTTTAAGTATTGAAAGGCCATGATAAAGTCTCCCCAGAGCCTTCTCTTCTCCTTTCCACCTGTCTTTTTGCAGGCACAAGATTGGTTAAGCCATTAAGATGGCAAACAATGGCAGGACCATCATGTGGACATCCTCATGGATGATGTGTCTGCCTTACTGGGAAATTAGCTATGAAGAAGCAACAGGTTTTGATGAATAGTCATTTGCTGAAAATGCAGCTTTGGATTAATAAACACGAGTTACAGATTTCTTTCAAATTCAAAAATTATTTGCCTGAAAAAGGAAAATGATAAAAAATTCAAGTTTTTATTTCTTACATTTCAGAAAACAATCATTTGAATTTGTTTACAGATAATTTACTTAATTGTAATTTAGAAGTTTATGAGAAAAAAACAAAAACAAAATATAAAACCTGAAACATTTATGTTTTGAAATGAACAAAATGTTTCAATTTATTCAGGAGAATTTTCTCATTTTGAGAAAAAAGCCCCACACTGATGATTTATAGTTTTGAACTAAACTAGAGAGGCATTTTTTCCTGATATTTCTATTTGGCTAGAATTTTGCCAGTTTAAAAAAAATAATGGTGGAAAAAAGAAGCTAAAGACTGTGCAACAAGGATGATTGAGCAGTATGAAAACTAGAGGAAAAATAAAAAGATAAGGATTTTTTTGAGGAAACCCAGCTTCCTTGAAAGGCAAAGCCGAGCTGGGGGAGACATTCACTGGGTAACGCAGTTACTGCTAAGCAAAGAGCTCCTTGACCTAAGGAAGTGAAAGGGTGTGTGTTGACTCCAGTCTTCTATAACTGCAAGGCAGCATATCTAAGTAGACATGCACTGAAGTGTATCATTAGATAAGAATAAGCATGTAAATAGACTGCTCGTGTTTGGTTTTATTTTCATTTGCTTTAAATTTTTTCTACATTTGCTAATAATATATGTCCTTAATAAATATAGTATTGGTAACAGGATCCTGAGGAGAGAAAAACACATATCTGGTTTGACCTTCATGTGATAATCAATAAAAACCAGGGCGTATACAGATCCATATGGAAAATGGGAGATCTCCCCTAACAGGGAGTAGATGCAGCCATGGACGTCAGTAAGGAGATGAGAAGGGTAATGAGTTCTATAACCACAATGCTTTACTAAAGGCATATTTAGAATATTTATCTAAGTAGTTGTTTAGATCCCCTCGTTTTCCACAGCAATCTCCCAGCTAGTTCCTGGTACACGCATGGAATAAACACAGCTATAGCCTTGAGCTGCCATCAGTTGCCATTACACTTGGAGAACTGGCATTTGCTTTGCAAAACAAGAACAACATTGCAGTGCCCTTAGTTTCAAGATTACCGTTATAACCACTGTACTGTGCTTGGGCTGAAAAAGGTAGAAAGGCTCCTTTTGAAACTTCAGGCTTCTCTTACTGTGTATTGACTTCCATACCTGGTAGGGTAGTATGTGGTAGGTCTACGTATCAGGTCAGAAAGGCTTGGTTTCCCGTCAGTGGAAGGGGAAAACCACTTCGATTGACTTAACAACCTTAGTCTTCTGGCCATGATGCAAACTGTGCCGTTCTTGTTCGCTTGTTCCATGGCATATCCTGAACCAGCCATTCTATAATAAGACATGATACTTTTTACAGGAACAACATCTCTGAATCTTAGAGGAAAAACATAAAAATAACTCTTCTTTCCCTGCAAATCCCGTTTGCATTATATAACCATAACTGCACTTGCTTACTAGATGCCCCTCATGAAATAGAGCTTTCCTCTCTCTCCTCTCAGCTGGAGTGATAACTTCAACACAGATCCTTTTCTGTGAAACATCCTGTCTACAGAGAGCGCAGGGTGGAAGATGATGGTAATGTTTAAGGAATATTTATGTAACAGTGAACCTTTTCCACTCATCTGGTGGGTTGGGCTTGCTGCTGTTGCATGTGAACTTTTGTGTTTAATCCAATACAAAAAAGTCTCTCAGACAGACTAATGAATCTGTCTTTCATGAGGATCAACTTTTCTAATTCCTTCTTCAAATGCATTTACAATTTTATTCTCTGTAACATTAAATGATACTGAATTCCATAATGCAATTAAACATTCTGTGAAAAAGTGCTTTCATTTTGTTTAATAAGAACCTGCTGCCAGGTGAGAAGGTTGGATACCCCATTGCTTGATGAAACACTGAGGATCCAAGTCTCTACTTGTCTTTTCCATACCTGGCTTTGGCTCTGTGGTCTGCCAGAAATGTTGTGAGTGGTCCTTTAGCAAACTACTCAAACTCTTTCTGACTCAGTTTCCCAAATGGAAATAGAGTTAATAGCACATCCACGCACCAAAAGACAGACTTGCTTATTTGCTGTGAGGAAAAATAAGCTACATGACTGCACAATTCCTAGCTATGAGGGACTTTAACATATAGAAGGTATGTGCTCAGCAGTCCACTTAATACAGCCAAATTATATACCAATGGCAGTGGATATTGTCAGATTTAAAGTTTTTGACATCTAATCCTAAGCACTTCCCCACTTCTTTCCAACAGCTGATGGTAAAGGCTATGATAAGGGAAGAAGAAAGGAGGGAGAAATGGGATAGGTCGCTAAGAGCTGAGGTGAGAGCCCTTTTTCATGAGCAGTCCAGTGCAAAGCTCAGTGCCTGAGGAAGCACACAAAGGGTCCCCTTATTCCTGCCATGAGGCAATGAATTCCAGCGGAGGAGTGGCATAAAGAACTGGAAGCTGTAACTGCCTTAGTTGCCATAGGTTAATTTAGAGATGGTGATGATGCTGAGGTGGGTCTCTGTGCAGGCTCTCTGACAGGAGTCAGCCAAAGACACTGAATTACATGGTAAGGAGTTTATGTGCTTCACTGAGCAGATGCTGCCCTGAGTATGTCTATGGCAGCATTTCCTCAGAAGCGCAGCTCTAAATAGTGTTTAGTGAGTGCTAACTGAGTGTGTAAGTCAGGCTTTCTTAATGTGTCAGGATTGTGAAAAATGCTTAATAAACCAACTATTTGAGTGATCTAGAAAGAAATACAAAATATAAGAGAGATTAGTTAACACACACACAACCTAAAAGGTAAACTCCGCATTAGTGGGTAGAGCGATACATGAATCTGTTAAAATTACACAGCTTAATGGACATCTCTGTTGAAAAGTGGCTTTTTTGCAAATCCTGATGCAACTGGAGTCAATATCAGAAGTCCCAGTGCCTGCAATAATTCTTGGATCATGCTCGAAAGACTAATGCTGTATTGCTTTATCCAATCTCCTTTAACTTTTTATTACAATAGTATCATATTATCTAGAGGAAGAGAATGATCTCATTTGTGCATTTATAGAAATAGCTGAAATTAATTGGCCTATTAAACAATTAATTCAATAAATGGGTGTTATACACTAGCATTCAGGTTACATGAGGTAAATTGTCTAAAGCATAAACAGAAACTATGGTCCAAAAGAAGAGTTCGTAGACAAGCACTCCCAGAGTGAAAGATGACATAAGAGTAGTACAGGTTTAGAGAGACCTCTAGTGTTCCTAAGAAAAAAAAAAATTACACAGTGCTGTTCTTTTGATAATGAAAAGTACTCAGCATAACCAGATCATCAGTTCTGTTAAATCTCATTTAGCATTTCCATGGTGTTTTTAATACAATACATCAAAAAATGGCTATATATTCTTAAGTATGTAAGTATTAGCCAGAACGCCCATTTCTGCTATACTGCATAAACAGCACTGATGATCTAAGGCTGTTTTATCAGAGTAGTCTAAAGTGGCCGTAGGGTAACAGAGAATCAGACATATATACATCTTTTTGAGTAGTTCTTCCATTTAATGCGGGATCTTAACATGAATACATCATTATGGCTTGTTTCTTTTAGCAAGCCATCAAATCATTGCCTTGTTAGGTGTGGAGTTTCTTCAGTTCAAATAATTGCAGTGTCATAAGGATTATAACAAACATTTCTCAAAGCATTTAAAATGTAAATGGTAACTTTACATACTTTTAAGATAGCTAAAAGGCATGATCTTCATACTGCCTGTAAATGTGAACAGTTTTCTGTGTGCAATTTATCTTGTGGCATTATCTGCATAAGAAAACTTGCATATTTAACCATTATATAGGCTTACATGGAAGCTACTAGGACCACCTTGCTCTGATTGGCAACATTAATGTGTATGTTGGGAATTCTCACAATAGTCCATCTCCTACAATGCTCTGATGCAAATTAAGTTCTGATATTAGGCAAACAGTGGAAGTATGTGTGAATAGGGACATGTATGTGTATAGAAGAAAGTCATGTTAAGGTGATCAACATGTTCTTTCATATTCAGAAGACATAAAGAAAAATCTGTGTGAGTATTGAAAATATACTAGTAATATTGATGTCAAAACAAATTGTTTCTCCTGGCCCTTGTTTATTACACTAAGCTGACATGGAGAGAGCAGACGAGGTCTAGCTGAAGGAAGAGGATCCCTCAAGCCAGCTTGCCTTCAGGCCCTCTGACAAATGTGCTCTGTATTGGAGTACAAGGGTCTTACAAACACAGACCATTGTTGTCTCCTGCTTAGTGCAGTATGTCACCAGTGGTGCCTCAGCTGTTGTGTCCCCTTTGCTCTAGATGTTCCATTGTGGATCTCCTGATGCAAGAAGATGCTTCCGTGTTTGCCTGGGCACTCAGTTGCTGAGAACAGCTGGCTAGAAGAGATTAGACAGGCTTTCCTAGCTGTACAAACTGTATCTTGATAGCTTTATATTGCTGAGAGTGATAAGAAAATGCATACCAAACCCCTTGTAAAATGGCTAGAGGAGGAGGAGAAGAGTGTCTTAAAAGCGAACAGCTCTCCAGGATGCTGTTCAGGACTGGCTGTTAGTTTTCAGCCCCAGTAGTCTTTGCTAATTCACTTGCTCCCACAGCTGAGGTTTCAGATTACCCAAAAAACCTTCAGGTCAGCAGAGTTCCTCTGCTAGTCATGTTCTGTAGTCTTGAACAAATGCTTGGTTCACCATCCCAGTTGACCATCCTCATTTTAAAGTCAGTTAATTCAATCTGAAGGTGAAAAATCCCCTTGTGCCCTAACTCCCTGCTGCTGTGAATACCCTAAGGATTTGTTTCTTATCCTTCAGAGATAACTGCATTTAAATAAATCACTGAACAGGAATAAAATGTGCTAATGATGCAGTTCCAGGGGATTTTCTTAACCCATTTCTGACTGGTCTTCTGCTTCCTTAGAAATGTACAAGTATTCTAACAATTGGGAAAAGATCTTCTCTTACAAAGAAAGATAATATCATCCTAATATTTTCAATAGGCAATTGGCATGTCTTGGAAAGTGAAGATGGTTTTCTTTGTATTGGCCCAATGGTGATGTTACTGAACAGGGGTTTGACAATTGCCTGAGTTCAAAAACGGTGAAGCTCAGCTGAAAACAGAGAGAGACTGAGTGTAAGCTGTGATGTGAACTGATAGCTGGGGAACAGTGAGGAGCTACTGCTACTCCTAAAATGAAATTTAATCAAGCAAATTTGGCTATTTATGTTTCTAAGAATGTGTTTTGCTGTGGGGTTTTTTTTGATCTTGAGATCTCTTCTTTTCCTGTTGCATTTATGGCTTTTGTTCTTTTTTTGCAGGTCTAGAATTTGTTAAGAAGTGTTCGGAGGTGGATGATGGTGTGTGGACAAGAAGTCAAGTGGCATTTCCAAACCAGGTATCTGTCATATCTGTCGTATGCCTCAATAACTCCAACCTTATGCCATTCAGTGCTTTTAAATATACTATTTTTAGTAAATGAACAAACAATTGCAAAGATTAGAAACGTTTTGGACAAGAACGTGTTGAGGGCCCTTTCCTTTTCCTCTGTCAGGTACTTCTGGTGGGTTAATAACTCCACCTACAGTTCATCACTGAAATAGTTCCAGAAGTATTGGAAATATGAGCCTGAAGCAGGTCACTGGTAAGGTAAAATCCAGATTCTGTTCACATTTTAAGCAATGGACTAAGGGAGGAGAATATGCTAGTGTAGGGGTAAAAGTGCAAAATTTTGACGTCTTTTGCTGGAACTGCTTTTTCTGTGGCACGGAATAAAAGGAGCGTTAGCACACAGTTGAATCTGTTCTGCAATGGGTGTTGGCAGTTTCTATTTCGGTGTTGGAGACTTCAGGGCCTGTGGGCAAATGTCAGTGGGAAGGGTGCTAATGGGCTTTCTCCAAGTGAGATTGTAACTCCCTGAGACCGTACTCGGAATGGGCAAAATGAGCAGATCTCGTCCCAAAGTCCAAGGGCAAAGTTGGAGGGAAGAAAGTGAAAAAAGCTATAATCGGATGCAGACAGATACACGTCTGCTTTCCCCATGCTTTAGCTGGCCAGACAAGCTAGTTTCTTTCTGGTCAGGTTTCAGCTGGCCTGGCCACATGGCTCGCAGGCTAGACCTCCTTCACAGCCAGCCGGCACACAATGCGCGGAGGAGACTGGTCTGAACTTGATGTGCCAATACAGCTCCAGGCGCTGCTGTCTAGTAGAAGATGAACAACAGAGTTTCTGATAAGGGTCAGGGATATTCCCATCTTACAGAGAAATCAATTTTCACAGATTATTATTCTATTTTTATTGGTGTTACTTTTGGCAGTAGACCTGGGTAGCACTAAACAAACATACAGTCCTTGTACATGAACTACAAAGTCTGTGTTGAGTATTTTTGTGTGTGTGCTCATCTGTTTGTGACCTGTTTTGCCATGTCCGAAATAGATACATGTTAAAACTTACTAATGTGTATCAGTGTAAAATAAAGAGTCAGTGGTAATGAACTCCAAAAAGAAGTTTAACTACTAATCACTTATTATTATTATGCCTGAGGTTATAAAATTAGTGGGCATCAGTTTTGGCATATATGTCCACATGTGGGCAGATGTATTTGTGGTGGGTTGACCCTGGCTGGACGCCAGGTGCCCACCAAAGCTGCTGCTGTCATTCCTGTCCTCAGCTGGACAGGGGAGAGAAAAATATAATGAAAGACTTGTAGTTCGAGATAAGGACAGAGAGGGGGCCCAAACAGACTAAACTTGGAGAAAAAAATAATTTAATTTATTACCAATCAAATCAGAGTAGGTTAATGAGAAAAATAAAAACTAAATCTTAAAAACACCTTCCCCTCTCCTCTCCCTTCTTCCTGGATTCAACTTTACTCTCGATTTTCTCTCTCTCCTCCCCACCAGAGGCA
>NW_010510931.1:0-27540 GCF_000687285.1 Phaethon lepturus
TGGATTAGTGGTTGGACTTGATGATTTTGAAAGTCCGTTCCAACCTTAGTGGTTCTGTGATTCTGTGATACATAAGCTTTTAGGGCCAGTTTTGCAACCAATTTATGGTGCATATTATGAACAAGTGTAAGAGTAAAACTTCTTATTTTAGTAAATATTTGTGGCATTGCTTTTCTAGCTTTCTTTATCAGAAAAATTAATTTAGTTCAGCTGTATGTTTGTCAAAGGCACAATATTTTGAAACCTATTTGCAGAGATAAGAGTCAATATTTTCCTCCTAGTGGCATCTATTCCATCCATGTGAGGAAATAGTGTAACATATCACAGCTGAAAGAGAAGCAATACCACCTAATAGAAAATAAGCAACTTAATGTGCTGTGCAGTACAATTTTCATTGTTAAGTGTGAAACATCACATGATCTAAGAGAATGTGGAGGGAAAAGTGATTAATGTCAAAACGAATGGGACCCAAGCCTTTTAAAGACCGATGCCTCTACCTGAGTCACTAAATTAATAATTAAATACTCAAATCAAAGCCACTTTATGGGCTCTATGAACTTTTTCTTTCTTTTCCTGAGGAAATTTCAAGCATTTTTTTTAACAATTTTTTGAAAACTTCGCAGGATCACTGCTCACCTTGGATGGAAAAGAAAGCAGGGACGATGAACAGGCTCTAAAACCTCTAATAAGTGCAGATAATTAGATGTGAACCCATCTACAAAAATGTTTTACTGTTTTTAATGATGAGACGCATTTAGCACATTTTTTTGTCTCCTGTTTTGTGTGGTAGGTGGTTCCTGAAATCAATGACCACAATAGTACTGACTGCTGAAAAAGGTAGATTTTTTAAAAAATGGGATCTATGCATCAGTTCCTACAGGATATTCAGGATCCATGGCTTTTATTGTGTGGATAGCTGTCTTTTAGGATTTGGCTCAGAGATAAATATTTGTTTCATACTAATCCCCACATACCCTTTGGATGCTAAAAGCTTTTGTCTACTGCTTACCTAAGGGGAGTTTTTATCACCTCTACCTATTAGAGGAAGGACATGTCACTCCAGGTGCACTGTCCTGGCAGAAAATAATTTGTTGTCCCAAACACAAAAAAATTTTAAGGGCAGAAATAAGATGAAAACACGTGATTCCCCCAGACATTCAACAGAAGCTGTCTGTAGCTTTGAAAATAGGCTCACACAAAGTTAACTATTTCTCAGGTACCTTAGAGGAGATGCCCATAATTTAAACACTCAAATGTTTATTTGTAATTTTTCACAGCTCAGCACTGCCAGTTGCGCAAACAAACTGTGCATAAATAAATCATCTGGCTATGGCCCTAGGGAGGGGAGTGGAGAATGGCAAGTAGGCTCCTGAGGCCAACATTCACCGGTGATGAAGCTGGCTGCCTTTGTTTAAAAAACCTCCGCTCTGTTCAAACCCAGTGATGGCAATTAGATAGCTGTTTGTCAGTGCAGAGTGAACAGTTATAACTGTGTTATTGCTGTTTCCTCAATTTCCTTCCTAAGTAATAATTTTGGCAACTGTGTGGGGAAATGTTTTTTTTTCAGACTTGAAAACACCGTTACAGATGAAAGCATCTTGCATTTATTCCAGTGATGACAGTAAGAAAAAGATGGCTTGCTTCCATACAATTTGCCAAACATAACACATTTGATTTGTCCCATCTTTTTCTTTTTCCCCTTATTCTTTTTGTAATCACAGCACTTCATCCCTGAAGACTCCTTCACCTAATGTTGTTGGATGATCTTTGTCAGCAATGCTTTGTGAGATAAGATTCTGCGAGCCTGCCCTTCGCACAATAGCTCAGGAATGTTTGTCTAAAAATTCTGTTCTACTTTTCATCTTTCTTACATTCACTGTTGAATTAATTCTTGGACTGATTTGTAGGAATCCCTGATCCCCAAAATATTAATAAATACATTTAATTTTTCTCTCAGAAAAATTGTGCTCAGTGGCACGGATTAACTGTGTAAATTTAGGCATATGTGAGGTTATATAAAGTGAGACATGGGCATATGTTTGCAGGACTGGAGCTCTGGTTTGTGCTAGAGGCATGATATGAATAAGATTCGAAATCTGGACAGTTATAATTACACACAAAGCCAAGGCTTGTTAGGGTAAAGGATGCATTTTTCTACTAGTTGCGTATGTGAGACATATCTTAAGTGTAGTAAACTAGAACTGGGAAAAGCAATGACCATTCCTTTTTTGTCCTAGAAAGAATACTTTTGTAACTTGAAGCAAACTGAAGGTCATGCTTGTTCAGAACAAAAAATGACATGTCCATGCATATCAATATAGAGCAGCCTTCTAAGTTAAGCATCAATAAGAGATTTCCTTTTTTTTCCTTACAAAATAAAGTTATAATTATTTTTTATTGCTTGTTGATATTTAATAAATATTTTATCAAAATCATAAACAAATAAACTCTTTCTTATATTTCTTCAAGTATAGTTTTTTTCTACTCGTTCCATGGTATCAGGCAGCAGTAAAAGAGAGTATATAGAATACTTTGTGCTTTTGGGCCACTAGCAAGTCCTTGGGAGGTCAGGTATTGAACATGACTATGATAATTCTAAACCAGCCTTGTGAGCCATCAAATCACATCAAACTCAGCTACACAGAAAAAGCCTAAAGGTATGTGTGACATTTTCATTCTATATAGACTAAATCCTCACACATATCAGCCTGTCAAAGAAGAGAACAATTGGGGATTATCTTCTAATAGGTATACCTGCACCCACTGGGTGGGTGAACTGAGAACAAAGGGAATGGCTTTCTTTTTGGTTTCAATGTATTGACTGCTTTTTTTTTTCTTCTATTTTCCTTCCTCACTTCATCAGAAATGTAGATTTTTGGGGGGCTAGTTTATATATATAGCTGGGTTTTTTTTTTTGCTGGAGTGGGAGGGGGAGGGGGAAGAGTATTTTTTTCCCCCCAATAACCTGTCCACAGCACTAAGTCAGACAATGCAGTACAGTCATGCTAAGACATCACTCACAGGACTGTCTCTCCTAGCTGTTTAAGCAGGAAAAAAGCATGTTTGTTCAGACTCAGGAATTGTAGATATGCAAAGTTAAGTCAAACTGTTAGAGGCAAGACCAACATACATCAGTTTCAGAAATTTTAATACCTTGTCTATTATTTCTCCTGAGAACAAAAAAGGGTACTAGAGCAGATTTCTAAGCTTCTCAAATTTTAAGGGGTCAAAATATAATCTCTGTTACTAATAGTTCCAAGAACATCTTCCAGCTCTGTTCTGTCAACTCTGGTTTCAAAAGCATTGAAGATTTTAGGTATGAAAACAATCATTCAAATGTATCCCACAAAGCCATGAAAAAAATTAAACAGTAGGTTGTTCCTTTGGTGGTTAATCAGTACAGTTTGACTGAAGCTGGTAGAGCGACTCAGCTTTGCCTGACATACATAAGCAAGGACTTTGCTGTAATTATCACTGATTAAGTCATTTTAGTGATGCTTCCTTATCCTTAAAATTGCTTCCCTGCACAGGTTCAATTGGCATTGACTTCTCACTGATTGCAGGTGTTCTTAGAAATCCTTGTATTATATGATGGACACAAAAGAACCTTTACTATGGACTCTTCTGACTTCTTTATCTTCTCCTATTATTTTGCTGCAATGTGTATTTCCTTAAGAAGAAAAACAACAATGGAACATTTAGCTGGATTGAACTGGATTTTCATAATAATCACATGCCTCAGCTGAACAACTGAATTTACCTCCTTACTGTCGTCTTAATTTATTTTATTTGGCATTTCTGTCACCTGGACCTGCACATCCGTTGCCACTGCAGTGAAATTACCACCAAAAGCAAGGTTCTCCATCCTTTATTTGACTTTAAGAGGTCAGAATTTCCCTTTTGAGATTAAATTCAAAATTCCACACTGCAAAGACCTTTAATTTATGAGTTAATTTGCTCACATAAATAATCCCATTGAGTTAAAAAAACCCTGAACTCAGTCATCTGAATTTATCCCCATGCATGAGCATTTGCAGGTAGTATGCCCGAGATTGTATGCTGTTTCTGAACACGGCTAGAATTTCTGCAAAGTGCCTAACGCATTGTTAGAGATTGTACACTGATTCGGTAATAACAGTCATCATAGCACATAGAGATTTAAGGAGTACAGAGTGGAGAAAAATGGGCTGGATAGTTGCTACTTAGTTTTGCCACCTCTGTGCAAATGCAGCTCGCCTACAAGGTTTGAAAAAGTGTATGGGTATCTGCCTATGACGCTAAGCATCTTCTATTCAGAAACTAAGCTAAACCAAGAGACCTCAAAAATGCCAAGAACTTATGAAATTCACTGAACCTTCAATTTCATATTTGGACTTTTTTTTCCCTATCCTTTATTAAGCACCTGAGCCATAAGAAATACTTATTGAAGATAAAAAAAACCCCAAACAACAAAAATGGGACCTCATACTCCAGAGGGCAAAATCCATATGCAGCATTCACTCCAAAATTTGGCAAAGTGAGAGATGCATGATGAGGTATTTTCACAGGGCAGGTTTACTTACTTATTACACATTCTGTCATTTCTCTGAAATACTTTTGCTGTGTTGCTGGGTACAAACATATACAAACTGTAGCCATATAGCATGCAGCATCTGAACTACTGTGCCTCTGGGTTAGTGGCATACCAATCAATAATGTGGTTATCGTTTGTCAATGTTTTGAACAAACCAAAGGGGAATTCTAGCACACTCATTTCAATAAAAGGTCACATCCTCAGTCAATGTATGAATTTGACGGTGGTGTTGTGGCATACGTTATCTGAGGCTACCATTAGTTCTAAAATATTCAAGCAGAACTTGAGCTAGTGTAAATCAGTACAACTCCATTGACTTCAGCAGAACCACTCCAATTTTCATTGACTGGGGATATTGGTCTTTATGTAAACCCGGAGCACTTGATTTATTTCCGTGTTGCACTGACTTTCCATGTGGAATTAACTGTTTTAAAATCAAGCTGCTCCGTTACAAAGGTAGAGCAGCAGAGTGAGTCAGACCCCAACCACCCGAGGGGGATCTGATCAGCTTGACAGAGAAAGTCTTTTCTTATATGAGTGCTCATTATGGCACACTCCCTATGGCCATGCTGAGAGTGAAATGTTCCGTGACACCAGCACGCTCTGACCATGAAGTGCCTTGGTCTGCCAGAGCATGGCTCCTATGCAGGTGGGACTGGCCATGGGCACTGTGCTGTCCTATGCTGTTCCCTGAGGCCTCTCCTCTGAGAGCACCAGGTGTGGGAATCCCCATCAGCACTTGCATTGCAGGCTGCCAGCACGCTCATGGAAAGCTTAGGTCATGCTTACTTCCAGGAATGCTCTTAAGGATGCCTCTTATACACAAGCCTTGCCATAGCATTTATCTTTCATCCTCCTTGTCTGTTTGTGCAACCCTTGTATATACATACTGTACAATTCCATATAAAGCATGTGCCAGCTGTCTCTGTTGCTCTTACAACTTACTCCAAAGCTTAGTCAAGATGAAAGCCCCAGCTGGCTCATCTCCCCATCAGCCACATGAAATGGGATGAAATGTTCTCTGAGATTCCCAGGGCTTGGCTGGATGGCCAGGGGCACTGCCCCTGCATCCACCTCTCTGGAGGCTACAGTGTTATAGATGCACATCACTTGCTTCCCTGGTGGGATCATGGGGATTACTCCAACTCACATGGCAACTATTTACAAGAAGCAAAAGGCTTCTTTGATTGTACTGTCAGGAGCTTGTATCAGTCTGGCAGGGAGACTTCACCCTGGTCCAGAGGTGATCTTGGTAGGGCTGTCTCTCTGCAGGTTGGAAAAAATGGTTACTATGGATCATGGCACAGCAGGCTGGAATCCACAAGTCAATGATTGCTGTACCTGGAGCTTTTGTGTGGCTGAACAACATTTGTACAACCTGATATATCCTTAGGAAATACTGTAGAGATGTAATGTATCCAGGAGGCACGCTTGCTTGTCCACTGTAAACACCCATGATAACTACATGTGTGAGAAGTAATTTTCCTCATTGATCTCAATGTTTTACTAATAAAAAGATCAAAGTAAATGCATTGCAATTTGCAAAATTGGCATTTTCCAACTTGTAAAAACAAGCTGCACATCACTGATCACCCAACAGTGACGGAACAATCCATTCTTATTCTGGTGGTATGGGAATTCCCAGCTGGACAGTTACAATGTGGTCTATTTTGTATTTTTCAATATGTGCAAGAACAGCAGTAGTTTTTCAAGCTGGGAGGCTGCAGAAGACTGGTCACCCCAGAGTACCCTTGATTAGGGTCTGATGAGTTTGGGTATGACCCTTATAGCCCTACTATAGGTATCCCCGAGTGGCTCTCTGGGGCATGGCATTCCCCATGGCATTGTGGAGTATGGGTTGCCTGAGCTCAGCTACCCTGAGCAGGGTTGCTGTTCATGCTGGTCATCCACATTACTGGAGGTCACCGGCCAGTGAGAGCATTTCTGGTGCATCTGCACTGGATTGCACTCAGGAGACCCAGGAGGGTACTCCAAGGGAGGGACAGTGTTGCTGGGACACCATTTGGCATTAGGGGTATTCGCAGAGGCACTGTGACAACAAGGTGTGGATGAAACCAGTCTTCTCTCGGTGTAGAGCCTACTTCTCCCCTGCTGAGCAGTTTCCCTCCTTATCCACTGCTGTCATCGTGAGACAGGCTGAAAAGCCACAGATGCATCTTCCCCCAGCCTTGCTGAGCCAGAGGTGCCATTTGAAGCTGTGCTGCCACTGGCAACCAGCATCACAGCAGCTTTCAGGAGGCTTAAATTGATAACGATCAGAAACCAGCTCATGACAAGGAGTTACAAGGTGAGGTTTGTGAGGTTTGTGTCACTCCCACGACCCATCCGTGTTTGTACAGTGTGAGCTGAACTGCAGTTCAGTTCAGCCAAATGAGAAACATGGTTCAGATAGTAAATGCAGCATTGCTTATTTATAGAAGGCAGTGGTTTTTTTTCCTTTTAATTGATTTTTTAGGTACATTTGATACATGAAAAAAATGCCTGATGTAGAGTATTTAATATTGTTTATCTCATGACCTGTGACGTTTGTACCTTTAATCTGTATTCAAAATTTGCCCTCCCTATTGATTAGGGGCCCCATCTGCCAGTCACTCTTCCCTGAAAATCCCATTGATTTCAAAGGGATTTGGTCAAGCAGAATGATAGCTCTAAAAACCAATTTTCAGTGGTTGGCAAAAGTTAGATGAAGTTGGATGTTGTGTGATTTCCAGTACAAATGATGTGATTCTTATGGTTCTGAGTGGATAAAATAAAGGGTGAGATTAAACTGACAATGAAAATAAGGGGAATAATATCTATCTGTGACCTTGTAACTAAAGCAAAGAATCTTTTATATTCACATGTTATGGTATATGTGCTTGGTCTAGGAACATACTTTTTCTATGCCATAGGAGCCTTAGGCTGAATACTTGATCCCTTAACTCAGGGTGACAGTCCCGGGAACCTGTGAGTATGCAAAGACCTCAGAGTTCAACGTTTCTGTGCACTTGCTTGGTTCTTCCTCTCCTTCCTCAAATTAAATGATTTAATACGAGAACATTTTATTATTGTTACTTTTTTTTTTTTTAAGTTAACAGAACAGACCGAAAAAAGCAGTTGTCATGGAACAATTACCTCAAAGTTTTATTGACAAAAAGACTAGCACAGGAGAACACCTCACAAGTACAATTTCAATACGTATCACTATGGAGTAATTAAATTCTTTTAATACAGCTTATTTTTTATTTGAGTGCTTTATTTTTTCCCCTGCAATATAACATCGCTTAAATGTAGGTTCGTCCTGAGAGTTCTGCTCATACTTGCCATTATTGTGCCAAAGGATAAGAAAGTGTCTTACAGAGAAATGCATCTGCATTGATCTGCATTAGGTTGTTATTTTAGCCAGTGGTAATGCAATGACAAGCCTTTTAGAAAGGTGATGAATGCAATGTAATGTCTTTGAACAAGAGTTTTTTGTGTGGAGCCTCATTAACAAACCTAAACTACTTCCATTCAAATACTCTGGAAAGATAACACCAGTCACAAATGTTAAATATCTGTTTTGCTTTTCTTTGCTTACTCATGCATTTATTCAACACTCGCTATAGCAGTTTATCTAAAATTAGGTCCAAAGTAATTTAGGCAGCCATACCTTATGTGAGAGATTCTGCAGAAGACTTTAAATCATAGTGACAGCCATTAGAAATTGCTTAAAGGAAAAACATTTCTGGACAATTTTACGCCTAACAATAGAACTTTTTAAAAGATTAAAAAACCCACTTTGTGTACAGATATTTCCATGGTCCTTACTTTCAGAAAATTACAGTATATAAAAGCTTAAGGCTCTATATAACTTCTCTGTTGTGTATAGTACCCTTGCTTGCACTTTAAGTAAAACTGAACTTGTCAGCAGATAATTTAAGCTATTTGGAGTTTCCCAAATCTTGACCTCCTCAACTCTGAGTTCAGTACTATTCAGAAATAATTCAGTAGCTAAGGACATGGTGCACAGCTTACTCTGTGCTTAGCTTTTAGCTTTAGAAACATCAGTCTTTTCAGCACCCTTTCTATACTCTGGGAAATGAGGGCTTCTCTGGGGTGACCTTAAGTACCTCAGTTAGCAAGTACTGGTTGAAGGTCCACAAATTCTGAGGGAAAAAATTAGTCTTTTCAGTCTCTGTTTCAGCATCAAAATGCTCAGAGCTAGAAGTGCAGGACACCAGCCAGAGCAACCGACAAGTAAGAAGTGTCACATTTGCTCTTATGGCAGCCTTTCTCCTTGTTTTGTCCATCACGTCACCTTTTCTCTGCCTACCGTTATCTGCAGGAGGTCGTGTGCTGTGAAGACAAAATTCCTGGGGACTATGATGGCACACCATGGGTGCTGGAAGGGTTTTATACTTGTGGTGCATCCCTCCAGTCTCAATGCAGCCTGACAATTATTTCAGGGTTTTGCATTTCTGATCCATGTATTGTTTACATGCATTTTCAGTCTCTTAAATTATTGCAATTACAATAAAATAATTATAGTTCATTTTAATGTCTTTGATTTTATATTAATTTTTAAAATTACTATGTTACAATTAGAAAAAAACTATTGTGTTTTTATGATGTTTTAATGTTACAAACATAACTTCCATATAAAAATTATTAAGATACAGGGATTTAAATTGAAGATTAAAAGCAGTTCTGCTCTCTCTTCAGAAATATTAATCTGATTTCCTAATTCTGGTCAGGTGAACAAGGAAGGCATAGACTAGAAGTTCTGCAGAAGGCCAGGTCACCCATCAGGCTACACATCAGTATAACCACCATCACACGGGAAGATGATGTGGTCAGAAAAAGGTTCTTGGGCAGTAACACCTGAGGTTTGTGAGTTCGAGCTAGTTTTGATGAATAAACTTATGTGGAAGTGAGAGTGGCCCTTGTGAGGCAGGGAGAGATCTTGCTGTCCCAGCCTTCCAGGCTGCAGGACTTCTTCAAATCAAAATTCTCAGAGCTTCTTAAGGGGCACATACTCTTATAACTGCCCCTTCCAGAGGAAAGGAATGTACACGTATAATACGTATACAGTGTATACAGAATATATAATACAATATGTACCTACATTTTCAGCCAGTCTCTGAGTTGGTACCTTACATCTTTGAGATCTCTGAGATGCTGCGTGTATTTAGGGTCTGTACAGAGCTGTGCTTGTCCCCTCCATTGTTCTGCTTAGACCTTACCTTGTTTGTAAGCAGACCCAGGGGGTCTACTTAGACCCCCTTGTAACACCTAGTCCACATGTAACTCTCTCCCTGAACTTCTTCATCTTGGCTCTGTTCTTCCTGTTTTGCTCTTACCTCAAGCACTGGTGTCTATCCACTTTAACAAGAAGGGGTGGTTTCATGGGAAAAAAGTCCACATTTTAGTTGTATGAATGCACATTTTCAGATGGTTGTGTCATGACACATTTAACCTATTGGACTTTTCTGTTTGCTGTTTTCATTATGCTTAAAAGGAATCCACGATGCTCCCACTTTTAATAGTGCTGATCTGAATTTTTCCTTTCCTTTTCTAAATAACATCAGGCCATTGAGAATTTAGATTCAGGAGGTACTGTCCTATAAATTACTAGGACCAAGTGCAGATCTGAGCTAGTAGAGCAGGCTTTAAGAATCCTTCAAAGAATTTGGATTTTTTTTCTTTTCTTTTGACTGTGTTTGTCTTGGACCTGAAAAAACATACCTAAAATAATAAACCTTTGCAAAGTGTTAAAATGTGTTTCTTGTATGTCATTACTGTGGCTCATGTGTCATATCTTGCAAATATTGATTTGTACATGAAATCAGATTTGTAATGGCTGTGGGTTTTATTCTTTATCCTTCTGCTAAGTGGGACTCATAATACAAAATCAATATGTATTTTCCAGCGCATAGAAAAATGTCTGTGTGAACTGTGGATCATTTATAAAGTTTCCTTGTTCTTATATGCAATATGTATAACATTTTGAGTCTCACTCTGATGGCAATGCCATTTTAAAAAAGTGTCAGTATTGTTAGCATTTTATTTATAGAACTTCTTGACTTCCTGAGAATATGGTGATGTATTGAAGACTACCTGAAAGCATGAACCACTTAAGTGAGGCCTACATCTGCCCAGCTCTTACTCATTATGAGATGTTTATGGTATCTGCTGGGAAAATAAACCAAGCACAAATAATTGTTACGGGGGAGCCTTATCCAGAACCTCTGAACCACATCTGCCAACCTTTAATGGTTTAGGTGTGCATGGGGAAGAAACCAAGAAACACAAAGGCGTTTTTAAGAATGCTACATCCTTGTAACACACTTAGGGTGAGATATAAGAAGATGAAAGGAACCCGTGTAGAAACAGCTAGCTGGCTTTAAATACGGAGAAAGTCAAAGGTATTTGTCCTGGGGTGACAGACCAGCAAGGCCTTTGGAAAGTTAGTCTGACCATCTAAGTCAGAGAGCAATAAAAAGGTAAAGCTCCTTGATAGGAAGACCTCTCCAGGAGCCCAGCACACAGCAGAAGGCTGAACCCGGGGTGGAAGCACCGTGTGAAAGCCAGGACACCAGCCAGGGCTCAGGCGCTTTGTCCGGCTGTGAGGAGCCCTGCTGCCCCGCGGCCGCCGCGACTCTCAGCCTGGACACGAGGCTGTGGCTGGTGGGAGTGTATCTGTATGGCATGTGCACGAGTGTGTGTGTGTGTCAGAACAGAAATTGCTACCCGCCCACTGTACTCATCCTGGTTAGTTAATACATTTTAAATTTTATGAGATGGAGTACTGTGGCTTTGTCTTTGTGGCTACCCCACATTTAAATTCTGCTCTGACACCTTTGCTGTTCTGTATTTTCACTTAGTCCTGCTTTTTCTTTGTTATGTTTACTTTCCATCTTCTCAGCCTTCTGCCTCTGCACTGTAACCTCTCTCAGTGAGATTTAGGGTCTGAGACATTTCCAGCCCTGCAATATGTGCTCCATCTCCTGCAACAACTCAAACTCTGTCTTTTCAAGATTTTGTTTTGCCTTTATTTTCCCTCAATAGAAAGAATTTCTCCCGTGACTTATCTGAATATCTCCTATCCACACTTATAAATCAGACTATGCTTTAAGATCTTTTCTTGTATTTTTAGATATCAGATTGACTTGTCTGTCAGCAATGGGTGTATACGGACTTCTCTAATTTTCAGAATAACCAACGGGTGTTGTTGAAATATGCACTATTCTCACAAATTCTTCTTTTTTAAAATACCTTTTTTTCTTAGATAGTTTCAGTCCTTTTAAGTCCAATTTTAGCTTCCCTTGAATATAGTGGTTCTGCTGAAAGGATGAGCACCACTAAAATCTGTATGATCTTTCATTATGCTTGTTGCTCTCTTAATCTGATTAGGTTATGTGTTGTCATCTTTTTAGTTTTCTGATTTGTTCCAGTCATTTCTATGGTCTGAGACATACCTGTAAGAATTTTTTTCCCATCTAACATTATAATCTGTTTTTTATGCAGCCTGGCATTATCATATTATTTTTCTAAATCTAATCCAAGATGTAAACCTAATGCTTTTTTTTTTTTTTAGTTGTACATTTCTTACAGGTTTTGACAGGTTTCTGATGTTTGTTACAGTCTAATCTCAAGTTAAGGATTTATCATATCTTTCAGGACAGTCTATTTGTCTCAGCACTCTCAAATATGTACTATATGAATCCACTTCTTGGATTACAATGCTTGTTAAGTTTCAGTAACATGATATGTTAACTAGCTTGCCCTTTCTCATTTAACTGTTGTTTCTTAAATTAATCTCATATTCTGTCACATTAAAATGAGAAAACCTGCCTTATTCCATTTTTTCTTTTCAGGGTTTCCCCTTGGCTTCACAAAGATACAATTATCTTGCTTGAACCTTTTCTGTCATCTGCTGTGCTCCTGGAGAGTTTCAACCTCTTTAGATTTTTAAATTCATGCTCCACATTGTCCAATTATTCCTCTTCTACTATTGCTCAAGTCACTCTTCTTTTTCAACCTTCACTCCTGATACCGTGCTGTAATTATAGACAGTGACTGGAGAGAACTCTGTCTCAGAGATTATACTCTGATGAGTTTCTAACGTAATAATTCTACTTAATGGATCCCGGTCAAATATCAAGTGTCCCAAAACTACCAAAGATTTCCCCAGCATCTACATCTGATTTAATAACTTGGGTTAATTTTTACGGTTTTCTCACAACCTTTTAAAATTATCTATGCTGTTTACTAACCAAATCCAAGAAATGTCTAATGCAGTTACAGTTAATGGGTAGGAGCTGACAACATGGACATACTGATTGCTTTGAATGTCATATCTGCAGGCAGTGGTACAGCTTCCTCCTTTTAATCCTACACTGTTACGCCTACTGGGAAAAGGCACCCAGCTCCAGACAGACTTTGTTTCAATACCTTCTTGTCTGAAGATTTTCAAACTTCTGTCTTCTGATGCTAAGGAGAATACTGACAAGATCAGCCCCATTAACTTGGCCCCAAGATCATGATAAGAGAGAAATCTGGAGTTTAGTTAGGAAGACTGTGAAATCGTATTCACCCTTCTCCACAGATGCATACTTTACTGGCTAATAACAAGACATGCTGATGACGTAAGACATACTTGATATATATAGCAGCATTAATAGACGAAGGTATGACTGTAAAGGAAAAAGTGTGAGGAGGTGTATTTTTGCAGCCTCTTATGGTAAGAAGCTGTTGCTTAAATTGATCAGGTACTATGTCTTCCATTGGAATGGTTGCACAAATATTTGCCGTTCACTGGAATTAATTTAGTTTGAAGAAAATAAGTCTAAATGAGCATCTTTGTCCTCCCTACTCTGGAGGTAGGATTTTTCTTAATTTTGTGCTTAAAACCAGCCTCATTTACATTTCTCAATTTTGATGTAGGAAATGAAATATCTTTTTAAAAAGATGAAGACCAGTGTGGGTTAAACAGTTATCATCTTTTTCAATTCAAAATTTCCAGACAAAGATAATTCACATATAGCCAAATTCATGGTGCTGAAAGTATTAAAACATTCTTCCATACATCAGTTTTGCAAGAAACAGTGCAACAATTATGCTATAATTTCTACGTAAACTAATGTTAATGTGTATGTGATTTTAGCTACAGATGCTTATACAGAATCTAGAGTGATATTATATGCAATTAGATTATTTATTCTACAATTACCTCATAGATTTAGATAGCCAGTGAAGTGACAGCATAGAAATTACCAAATAATAGAGATTAAAAAAAAAAACTAGAAAATTATATAACAGTCAAGAAGAGTAAAAATGGCCTTTGAAAACTTAAGTTGAAATTTTCCTCTAACTTTGCAAACTGTTTTTTTCTCAAGAATTTGTTTTCTGAAAGTGTTGAAATATAAGTGGAAAAAACACTAAAGTAGCAAGGGAGTACATATAAAGAAACAACAAAATATATACATATTGGCTTGACAATACAGAAAGGAGAATATGAGAACTGAATAGAGCAAGTTTTATTAGGCTGTGTAATTTTCCCCCAGTGAGCACATAGTGCATTTAAAATTAAATTTATCTGAGGAAGTAGAAACCTTTCTTTAGGCAAGATTTTTAAGTGTTATATGGAAGAACCAGACAAATGAATAGATTTTTTTTCCGTCTTCAAATTAAGTAGAGCAATTTTATCCCTCATACAGTCCTGTATCAGAGAGCACATTAGGACTGTGATTTTGTGAACATTAGTTTCTGAAGTTTGAATTCTTGATTACATCTGGTAAGATCATATCCTCCTGGGGAAAAAAAAATTCATCCAAGAAATAGTTTTGCAATGTTACATACTTAATTAGGAGGGACAGTAACAGCAGTATTAGCAGTTCTTTCCTTTCTTTTGAGAAGAATTGTGAGGGGGTCAGTACACAAACTCTGCAGTCCTGTCGTCATCAGCTTAACTAACTCGTTCTCCTCTGCAGGGAGGTGGAAACTCTCTGCTTTTGTATTTTCTCTGTGGTTTCTTGCATTTCCTCTAGCTTGTCCGGTTTGCACCCTAACCAAGCTGTTGATGAAACCTGGGGGACTGACCATAGGAAAATCAGTCTTACTGCCTGGACTTAACTTCCTGCTAAGGGTAGTAAAGAATAAGCCTTCACTGCTCTTTTGCTTTTGTACACAGTTTTCACACTCTCTCTGCCTTCTTCCCTCTTGCTGCTGGCATCCTCCTTATCGTGATTTTCAAGGATCTTTTTTTTCTTGAGGAAAGTAGAGAGGAAAAAGACTCCCTCTTCTCAATGTGGCAAAAAGAGACAAAATTCTTGCAAGTTAATCTCCAAAACTGAAACAATTTCTACCTACTTGACTCTTCAACTCACACTAGTATCAGAGATTCTGAAGCTTGAGGTCTTACATGCAGTGTAAACTGGGACTTTTCCTTCAGGGAAAGTCACAGTTGATTGAAAAAAACTTGATTGAAAAAAAGCAAAATTTAAAATGCCAAAGGAAAGACCTTTTGCTTTCATTTTCAAATACACTTTTGAGGAAAGTGAATTTGGTTTAGAAAAAGATTTTATAAAACTTATTACAGTTTATATGTTTGCAGTCAGTTAACTTTGCATGGACAAAAAGCATTGTAATGTTTTCCTTCAGCTTTCAAAATTTAGTTTCAATGTTAAAAAAAAAACATGTGCTCTAGACTTAAAAATGTCTAATATAAAGTAGTTTCAAATAAAAGTATAAAAACACCAGGGATAAACAAGATTTGTTTCTAACTCTGACAGATGGAAAACAAAGTACAGCCAATGTAAAATGTTTTCAAGAAGTAAGTAAAAGAAAACAGATCTCTGAGCTGGTTAAAACTAGGGAGCTACAATTCCCTAGCTCAGCTTTCAATTTCAGACTCTTCTATATATTTTCTTTTCATTAATGTCCATGTTCTTCAAGTTCAGCCTGATTGTGGGAAGTTTCCATCGGTAGGTACTGTGTGTAATGGATGAGATGGTGAGCAGTGTTGTCACTTCAAAAAATGATGGATTAAGGGACAGAGGGAAGGGATCTGGAAGATATTAAATGGATCAGTAGACAAGTTCTTCTCTCCTTAATCAGCAGTATTTACACTGAAAACAAAGGGAGTTTTGTGACAGTGGGGCTGAAGTTAAATGGTCTGGCCAAAGCCATACTCTAAGCGTATCCTTTAAGTCTCTTTGTTAGATGGAGAAAGTTCAGAGCTTTTTCTCTGTTGTTTCCACCTATCAGCAAATATGGAACCATGATGCTTGATTTAAATAGATAGTAGATCTTGATTTAAAGAGGTGACAGTCTACTAAGATGAAAAATTTTGATGTATAAAAAGGCAATAACAGCCAAGAAAATTCTCCCCAGGTACAAGATATAAGTTAGAATCAGCTGATGACCTGTGATGGGTGTGCTCGACCCTTGACCAGACTGGACGTGGTTTGGTGCAGGCTCTGGAGGAGGCAAAGGCCTGAGCCCAAGCTGGGCCGTGAGCTCTGCTAGTTTTAATCTGTTCCCTGAAAACCCACAAAGGAGCAGAGTGACGAAGTGAACATCGATGCAAATGAGCTTGGAACATCGATCATGAGATTAACACATGAATAATGGGTGGCTTTTCCAACACTCATTTATCAAGGAACAAAGAAAGTTGTGGGTACAAGGAGTCTCATGCGTACCTTTTCCATCACATGTAATTTGACTATGAGACAACCACTTTATTGCAGAAATATGACAGCCTAAGAGAGCTTTTTTTGAACTCTCCCTGCTAGACAGCATGGCTGCATGATGGTGAGCTCCCCTTTAGCTGGAATGTCTCTCAAGGTTGCTCCTTGAGGCAGAGAGACCTTTTATCAACAGCAGATTTTTGGTTATCTTTCACATAACTCTGTAGTATGATAACTTTGATTTTGCCTTGGTAAATGTGATTGCATGCTGAATTGATGTTAATGAAACATTACATAAACTTTGCATATATAAACATTAAGACATAAATCATTGACCAAGTCTGGGACTAAGTCTGGATCCAGTTGCACCTAGACTCTTCTCTGAAAAATTTAGAAAGCAAGGACATTCATTCTGAAACTCATGACTCAATAGGATGGTCTTCCTTACCCTTTCTGTCTCTGTTCTCTCTGTGAATCATTCTAACTCGAGTGTAACTCAATTTTCCTTGGTATGTTTCTCCATGCAGTAATTAAGAGAGTGAACCTTGCCATCCAACTTTGTTAGGTCGCACTTTTTAAACATCATACTAAAACCACTTTTTGCTAACACCTTTGACAGTGTTTCTTTAAGCGATCTAAATCACTCTCTCCGCTGTATGACCTAAGATACTGGAACAAGATAGCTGTTTATTTTCTTTTAGAAATCAATCTGTGATTGTATTAGTGTCACAGTCATGCAGAGAGACAGACTATTGTTCTATCATTCTTATTAATGAGTAGAATTATTTATATGTTAGTATCTTGTTGCAATTATTTTAAGAAAATTAAGACTATGAGTTGGCCAGTCAGATTATTTACCTTATCTGTCATCAGCCTCTGCATCTGAAAAGGTAAGGATAGAATAATGTGGATACAGTGGTTATTTATGAGTCAGAGAAACAGTGTAGTAAAAAAGTAAGCATCGAATCTTCATAGCTAGAAAAGTTAAGATGAGTAAAATCACTTCTCTTTTTTCCTGTGCTCAAAGGCTCAGTCTGGCTTTAAAACTGTTTGTATTAAGACTAAAATAGTTCATTAGTCTGTGCTACTGTCTTGTCCTCAAAAAGCTGTACATATCTGACTTTTGCTGCCTCTATTGGTTCTAATCCACCACCTCACAAGAGCCGTGTAGGTTCATGAGGTCCAGGAGCCAAAAATATTCCATAACAGACCAAAAGGTAAAGGTGCTCACTCTGAGAAAAAAAAGACACTGGATTTCAAGCTAGAGAGAAATTCTACTATATATGGCAGGGACATCTGCACTGCTACTTTTGAATCCCTACCGACAGTTCAGTCCTCAATTTCCAGTAAATCAGAACTCCATTTTAAGGCTTTGAAGTGAGTCTTTCACATTAGGGGTTGCTGACATTTCCTCTTATCTCCTCAAATTCAGATTTGGCTCTGATAAATATTTCAGTGACATAGATAAAAGATAGCATTTTCATGCTGTAGAAATGTGGGAAGAGCAGCTGAAGGTGTAGGCTAAATAGGGGGTTGCCCAGGACAAGGAAGCTTTCTGGGGGTAGCGGTATAGACACAGCCCATTTCTTGGTAATTTCTGATGGACCTCCGGAAATCAGGCATAGAGCAGATGTTGCCATATGAAGAGAGTTTGTGCTGTTTGGAATAGCTGTGTGGCCGCAAGGGATGGGAGGGATATCCTAGAAGCAATATGTTTTATTCCTGCTTCTCTCTTTGCACCTCTAAGGCACACGAGCAGTATGCCGGCCCTTGTAGGGTTCTTCCTTCTGCCTCTTCTCTTCTTACTGTGGGCTTAGGCACAGTCCTTTATCATTGAAGTGACAAGACTGAGGAGCTCTCAGGAGTCTTTAAGCTCAGGTTTAAAAATAATGTGAATACAAAGAGTAACCCTCTAGGGATAAAACCTAAGATTTCTTCTTGTCTATAGAGATAGCTCAACAGCTCAGAAAAGCTATTCAGGCACAGCAAGAACAACAGTGACTTTTGAAATAACATATTTTTTTGTAGAAATCAGAGACGACTCCAAACTGCAACAAGGAACCCAGGCCTTTACGTGAAATTTTCTGAACTTCTGTCTTGTTTGGTGGCTGAATTTTGATATAGTTCACAATCAGCAGAGTAAGTATTGAGCCATGACATTTGGACATAAAGACATAGACTGTGTACAGATCAATCCAAAATGCAGAACTTTTCATTAGAAAAAAAATTCCCACACGACAGCTTAAAATCGTGCTTGCTTAAGATTTTGGTACTGGCTTGAATTGATTGTGGCTATGTAGCTGCTCAGAGCTTGCTGCCAAAATGGTTTCGTTTCAGACTAGAAGGGGACATTTCTGGGTAAAAAGAAAAAGCAATTTTATTATGTACTGTTGAACAGTTACAGTCGGACTGGAAGTTGATTAATTGTCCAAAATATTTTTTTTTTGTCCTTCCAATAAAACTATTTTTCAGCATACTACAGTTGGCAGAGAGATGGAGAATCAGCCTGCTGGATGGAGTGACCATAGACTTTGACAGGTTCACATTTCTTTACTGGCATGACAAAATCAATATGTTATTTCCCATTCTTCAATATGACCCAGAAAAGGCAATGCATTATCAAGAAACTTCCAGATGCAGAGGAAAGTAAATAAAACAATCCTACCGTATTTCACTGTCCTTAACCTACAGGCATTTCAGGAGATGTCCACAGAGCACCAGTACATTGCTGTGCAGAGCGATGGGTCTGCTACCGCTGACTAACACTATCAAGTACTGGAAATGGTGTAATGTGATAGTGTTCCTTGGCTAATTAAGCGTGTGGAGAAGCTGGGTATGTTTGCAGCAGTATACTGTCACTGTTGTCTGTTTGCTGCCTAGGGTATCCAAGCTAGCTCATTCGGACACCCTTTAAAGCCTCCACGCCCATCGGAGATAGTAAGTATTATCAGTGCTAATTACTTACGCTTCGGTGAAGCTCCCTGTAAACAGCTGTGAAGCTACGTCATTATCCTCCTTCAAATCCCTCATTAATGCTCCCTTTTGCCATGATGCATACAAAAAAACTTGTCAACAGTTAATCTCTGGGTGTGCTGAGATAACTGCTTGTCTTGCTGGCTTGGGTGTCCCACTGGCTCCTTGCGCTTCCCCTCTGCCTCTGCATCCCTCTCTTGGCTTGTGTTAGAAGTCAAGGCCTGTGGGACCGAGGACCACCTTTTGGTTTGATGTCCACTGCTTGGTTCACTGCATTAAACTGACACAGGAGAATACTTTTCTGAGTTTGCTGAAAAATTTGAGATATATAGAACAGTGCCAGAAGAATGATTCACAAATTAGAGAGGATGCCTTAGAGAACTCACTCTGCTTAGTTAACCGAGAAAATGACTGAGACAACATAACTCGTGTAAATAAGGTCCCTTCAGGGGAAGGATATACAAAGGGCTCTTTGAGCTAGTAGAGAAAGACAGAAACAAGAAATGATGGCTAACAGTTAAAAAACAAATTCGTATTAGGAATAAGCTACTCATTTTTAACTGTCAGGGTGGTTAACCAGTGGAACAAAATGAAGAGATGAAGAGTTGCTGTCTCTTGGTATTGGGAGAGAATGCTGCTCAGGATTGTCCGCATTACCCAACACAGGTCATGCACTGCTGGGCTCCACTGGAGTACAACAGCTACTGGTATGTAGGAGGTCAGTCCAAAAGATGTCCTCTGGTCCCTTCTAGCTTTATGAGTCTGCAAAAACTTGGCAACAAATGCTGTGAGGACTTCAAAGATGTTAGGTTCACATAAATTACTTTTGCAATCCATGAGTGGAAAGGCAAATGATATGTCTATCTGCAGTTTTGATTACCTCTTTAAAATTGCTGGTTTTGCTTTCTTTCTGATTTCAGGTGAAACATTGGCCGCATAATATAACCAACGTTACTTCAATGAGGAGAGAGTAAGGTAAGAAAAATAGCTTATTAGTTTCCAGGGGGAGAACACAGAAGTCTATATACCCATTGTTGCTCTAAATTGTTTATAGTATCTATTAGTAGAGCAGGGGAAGCTTTGTAAGGTGCAAATGAGCCAACAGATATAATGTTTACATGTGAAAGAAATACCTAGAATAGTAGTCAAATTCTAAATTTAAACAGTTTATAGTCAGGTTAGCAGAATAATTTGCACCAGCCTCCTTAAGCAGATTTTTTTATGTTTATGTTTAAACAAACTTGGAGTAAAAATCTTTCAAAAGGCTTCTTTTTGTCCATTGCTTGTGCTACTTGTATACAGTGCCAGTTTATTGCTTTAAATAGTCAATACCACTGATATTATAGAAGCCAAATTTATGTGCAGAGGACATCTTACCGTGTTCTTCACGCAGTTAGCCCTGGATTGTATGAAAGCTTAGATCGCATCACTGAACTATTTAATAAAGCAGTGACCTTACCAGTGGTGTACATTTACACTGTAAGTTCAGAATTAAAAGATCTACAAAGGTAATGAGAAAATGGTTACTCCAGCTTACACATTAAATTCTCCAGGGACTTCTGTGTGCAGCAGTGATATTGCAGATGGGTAATTCCCACATTTCTTCTTTGGAGGTTCTGATAAAGCCAAGGTTGAAAAACAGTGCTTCAAGTGAAGAAAATATTTGTGAAATTTATTTGGTTTTATTCAAGAGTCAAACACATCCCTTACATTCTTGAAAGAAGCTTGTTCAGCTACAAGTCAATTGTAGCAAACTAAAACAATATATTTAAGCCACATATGCTTGGTGAAAAACACTGATGTAATACTGTATTTTTTCAGTGATTCTGAATACCTTTCCTCACCCATTCTTTACTGTGAAGGAAGAAAATAAAAACATGTCCAGGTCAACAGTACTCAATTTTTTTTTGTGGATGAGTGATGTTTTCTCAATGAACCACAGACATAATCAAGCATTTAAGAACAAAGCTGTGGGATGGAGACAAACAGGAATAAGACTGTGACAAAATGAAGTCGGTCCTTACATTAGTTTCTAGACTAAAAGCATCAAGTCCTTTTTCTCTGAGTTTTGTCAGGCTTGAATTTCACTTAACTAGGCAGACTGCTCCTCACTTCTGTTTCCAATCAGACTAATGTATAGTAATTGCTATCGTTATTTTGCTTATCCACTAAAAATATGTATAACTTGAATCACGTTCTAGTAGAACTGTGGATAAATGGTAAAAATACTGGGCACATTTGGCAAATTAATTGTAGAAAAGTAGTAGATTATAGATTATAAAAATGGGACTCAGCATGTAAAGTTTTTTTTTTAATACTTAATTCATTACTTCTTGCTGTTCAAGCAGAAGGCACAGTAATTTCCCTATGCTGGTCATGCTGATCAATATTTAGATAAAACACCAAATACAGTTTTATCAAACTTTATAGGGCTATAAAATGGATTTGAATAAAAAGTTGAGAAATTAAAATAGTAAACAAGAACTGTCACAATAATTACTCAAAGGCTGTAGACTGCTGCCTTCCATACTTTCCAAACTAATGAAGGACACTTTTGCGTGGAATATGGAGTAGGGTTCATATGGATTCATCTACTGCTATTTTAATTTGTCATTACAATTAAGATGTCTGGATAAGCCAGCTCTGCTTTAAATAACATAAAGAGGCGATAGGCCTGAAAAGGTAGATTTAATGGAAGTGGTTTACCTAAGTCTTTGCCTGATTGATGTGCCCACAGATCTGCCTGTGGCTCTATGCTCTTCTTCCTGCCCAGGGCTCTTGTAGATGAGACGAGAACTACCCAATACCTGGGTCCCTTCAAACTCTGCTTATAGTGCTTTCCCCAGAAAGGAGGGAGTCCGGGAAGAAGCAAAGAAAGCAGAGGCACCCTGTAGCTATTATTTTATGCATCCTCCCAAACCAACACAAATTTAAGGCAATCTGTTGCTCTGGAAACAGTCTGGTTTTCTGCAGGGACTCGGAATTGACTACAAAAGACACGCCAATAAGTAAATAGTGCAGGCTTTTCCTTTCTAGATTTTATTACTATGGACTTTACCATTGGAAAATAATTTTTGCACCTCCTTGAAGGCATTCTGTTTTTGTATTAAGGATAATCCAAATATTTAAAGTTATATGAGACATCCCAAAGCTTGTCTAGTGCTGACTGCCACTTAAGAGAATTTACTTTCTTATTGTGCAACCATGTGTGACTAAATTATCTCCCCTTATGTTGAAAGCTTTGTTCTTGTTCTCTGATAAAATTTTCCTTCCTCCAAAACATTCCTGTCAGGACCTTTCCTTCTTCAAATGATTCTCCTATAAAAGGAGGGAATAATATTTGGCGTAGCTGACTTCAAGGAACTCTTTTTGATATTTAGAAAGGGATTCAGAAAATGATCATTAACCTTTGGAAGTTTTAAACCTTTGACATTTTAAAAGTCAGATTGTACTGGTCTAAGAAGCAAACCAAATCTTAAGGACAGATAGGTAATGCAGGGCAAATCACAGGCTCAGAGTAAGACTGATAAAGGAGAAAGCATAGGTTTAAAAGCAAGCTACGCAGTGTTGATAAAGTAATTGCTGAATTATCAATTTGTCTCCAGCTGTTACTTTAAAATCAAATCTTTTAAGTAAGATGGGGTCAAATTTTAATCCTTCCTCCAAATCTGAACAATTCCCATTGAAATCACCTCTCCCCATATCTAGCAGAATTTGTCACTTTCTTTTCAAGTGAAGCTGTGAATCCTACTTCACTGAAGGCAGGGATTCCTATTTACAAAATAGAAATCTTTATGTTCCTTTCAACCAGTAATAGCTATAGGTACCTGATGTACCTGATGTACCAGAGCACAACATAAAATCCATTACCTGTGTTAATATTGCTGATCTTAAGTCTACCAGGATTTCAGCAGCAGAGTCTAACCTATCCAGATTTAGGAGGTATTTTTATTATACTTCTTCTATGCAAAAATACAAACATTTCATTATAATCGAGGAAAATTTGTTCTCTCTCTTTTAAATATCATATATATATACACACATATATATGTGTGTATAAAATGAGCATATATTGAAATACATGCACACTTTTTTTTTTCTATTTCACAGGTTATCTTTCATCATTGAAATAATTTCAATACACTGCTAGTTTTGACTCAAGTTTCTCTTCACTTCTTTAGGTATCGTCTGTTTCATTTGTGTTCTTCATCAGTTGTCATTTTATATAGATAGATATTCAGTTTAAATGACTGACATCTATCTATGTCCTCACTGTAGTGCTTGGCTGGCACAGATTGCGCCGCTGATAATATCCGCACATAGAATATTAAGTATGAGGAAACAAAGGAAACAGCAACTACACTACATGAATTGGAGAAAATATACCCTCAAAATGATAGCACCATAAAGTGACTTAGAAGGGAATCATAACTTCACCACAAATGCAAAACTAATAGGGGCCATTTTAAAATGGGCATGAGAGTGAAAAACAAATAAACAAGCCACATAAAGTATCAGCCTGCTTGCAGAGGGAATTCAAGCACTGCAGGACGGGAGAGTATTTAAAAAGAAATTCCAGAGTCAAATTACAGAAATGTGCCAGAATTTCTTCATAAGAGGCAAGACAAAGAATGACTGTTTGTGGTGCGTGATTTCAAACATGCATACATCTCGTCCTGGGACTGCAGTCAGAAATATGTTGCCATGTTCACCTGTGAAACTGTATTTATCACGGGAATCCTCACCTCATCATTCCAGTATGCAGGTGAGTGTGAGGTTTAAAGGAGAGGAGAGAAAATAAAACCAATCTTTCCTTTCAGGGTGATACCATCTGTACCCATTTCTAGCTGGAAACTAGTCCTGCTGTGTCATGGTTCTGCATGGAGGCATTGCTGGATTTCATCATTGTTGTATCTGAGGTGCTACATAAAATATGAAATCACAGAATAAACAATGACAAAAAAATGAGCCAAAGAGATTATGTTGTCGCATGCTCATCACATAAATGACTGAAGAAATGTGAAAGCTTCAAGTGAAACGTACCAAACATTACAAATCGCTTTAGCACTGCCAGTGTGCTCCATAACCAATGTCACAAACAGTACTGGAAAAAGTGATTGCTAACACTCCTCTTCTAGGTCCTGAGGTGCTACAAGAAACACCTAAGAAAGCCTTCATCTTATCAAAAAAGGGCTTTGGTAATTTTCTTCTTCCTATAGCTGAGGCACATGCAGCACTTACACTACAGATTTTTCCATTTACAATATCTGCAGCAAAAGGGCAGCTAAATCAACAAACTGATTTTCACCGCTATTGTTCCTTCTTATTTCATTTACTTGGTGGTTTTCACACTTGTAATTTCAAGAACTACAAGATGAAAGAAATTACAGTCATACAATAAATGTCTGAGCTGGACATTAGTAAGTGGTAGTATTATGCTCATACATCTTTGACATCTCTCAGTGTAACTGCAATCACAGAGACAAATGCTGGATTTTTCTGCAGTAATAAGCCAATCATGGCTCTTTGACTTAATAATGAAAACACCATGCAATAGGAAAATTGCTAACATTTTCCATAAAAATGAATGGAAATGAAAGAACCTGATGCCATCTATCACTGTCTTTTTAGAATTAATAGCTCTATTCAATGTATTTTTAATGTGGTTCTACTAAACATAAAAAAATACAAACATTTATTTATTATTTTTATCTTTACATTGCTTGATGTATATTAGGGATGCGGTGTGTGGTTTGCTGGAAATTCAGCTTTTGCGAAACAAGCCCCTCTGGGGCTCAGCTCACAAGGCTCATTGTAATGGTGTTGATTCATGTCATTCCTCCCGTTAATGACATTGTACATAGCAAGGCTTTGAAATCACTGAATGACATTCCTAGGTGGGAAATCATGCCACCAGACCAGTGGGGAATTTGCAGAACACTGTGCTGGGGAAGTAAAGCAGTTGCTGAAACCTTATGGTAATGTTCAGAACTAGAGCACAGTATAGTTTTGTTCAGAGTGCAGACACAATGTGGTAGCATTTCTGAGATGAGGCATAAAGGCAGAGCTGGAAAATGGTGAGTTTTCTTAGTTTTATTTTTTGTTTGTTTTGTTTCTTTGTTGTTTCTGAGGTTGAACTAGAAATCCTGTTCTTTTTCTTTTGGTTTCAGTTCAGATAGAACCATTAAATTAAATTTAATTAAATTCCTTTTTTTTTTTTTTTTTTCCCCAGGGAGGATCTAGCAAAACAAAACACTGGGCAAAATTACTTGGCAGAGGGGTGGAGGATAAGGTTGAATACACGTGGGTTGGTGGTTTTTTTTGGCAAATACTTCAGGAAAAATATCTAAGCAGCACCATTCATGAACTAGAAAATGACTACTGAATTCACATTTGTCTCTGTGATAAACCCTCCAGAGAAGAGTTTGGATGTGCTCCCAAAAGAGCATTTCTGTTTTTATCCAAACATCACAGCCTTGAAAGAATACTAGAAAAAGGAAGAAAAAACTACAAATCTGTTCCAGATTAACTCCAGAATTCGGAGTTAAATCTTGAATCATGTTAATCATGAATCAACACCAATACCAGGGCTAGAAGTATAAACTATAAACTATTCTTCTGAGGTCAGCAAAATTTATTTAGGGTCAAGGCTCTGGATAGAGTACTTTGTTTAACTTTAAAAGCTACTCTAGTTCTTTGAATATTTTACCTGGACTTTACTTTCACTGTTCCATCTCTAGAGCTGTCACTGAGGATTCCTGACTGATAACAGTGCCAGGAGATCCAACTTACCTGTGTTTGAGCTACTCTTTAAGATTTTTGGTGAAGCTTCAGATTTCCCTAGCAGGATGTGCAACTTTTTGACAGAAAACTTTCAATTTCTCTTCCCCATCTTTCTGTAGCTCTTTTTCTCCCTTTTTTTGTCTCCCTCAAAGCTTCCAAATTTCTGTCTTTCCTAACCTATGGCTCCACTTCTTCCTACCTCTTCCATACCTTGCTTTCATGTTTGCCTTTTCATTACTTCTACATCACTACATTTTTTCACAGGAGGAAATACAAAAACCACTCTCATTTTTTTCAGGCTCTTTCTTAGCTTTCAGGCGTTGGCTGCTGCTGAGCAGTGTTGTCAGACTGAAACAGAGAGAGGTAGGATGTCTCAGCTGCCGTTGCTGCAGCTGAAGGAAGAGCCAGCGTGGGTGCAAGAAGGAGCGTGGCACAGCCAGGACGTGGCTGTCCCCTTCTGTGATAGTCCTGGGGCAGTGCCTGGGAAGAGGGACTTGTTTTTCTCGATTCTGTAAGACTTCCGTAGGGAAACCTCAAGTCTCTTTCCCTGGGAATTGGGATATGGGCTCATCACACAAGTGGCATATTGATTTTTTTTACTAGTTAGGATTAAGATGAAAATTAAAATTATGATCTCAGAGAGACCCTGCTGAATCAAGAAAGATTTGATTAGAAGCTGCAAAGCTCCTTAGCGTGAATGCAATGTAGGCAGGAAGGCAATCTGCCACAACTGAGACGCCATAAAGTGGATTCATCTCCAGCAAGAGTGGAAGCAGGCCAGTAGACCAGAAATCCTCTCTCCAGGTGGATCAGCCCAGGTGTGTCAAGAATACGCTTAGGCAATCCTGGTCTAGAACTCTTTAACACTTCCCTTGTATTCATATGAGTTAAAGCAATGTATAAATGCACAAAAAGCATCTACCTCACTGTCTCAACCTGTAGAATTGATGTAATGAACAGATAGCTTTTTAATTTCACATTTAGCTGGATTAAAAAGAGAATAGAATTGTGAAACGGAAAAGCAGCCTTTAATCTTATTTCCTCATTTCTGAGATGACATCAGGAAAAGAACGAAACTGAATGATCTCTGCAATCCAACTGCAGAAAGTATCATCAAGACTGTAAATTTTAGTGACAGACAAGAAGGCGTTGAAAGGAAAGAAGCTTAAGGACTAGGATTATAAATATCTTTTAAAATCTTTAAAATGTAAGAAAAATAGACAGAGGGAATGTAGAAGAAAAGCTGTGGGTGTGGAAATATTTCTTTTAAAATTCGTTTAATAAAAACATTCCCTGTAGCTTGCTTCTTACTCTTAGTTCCACTTTCCATTTTATTTGCAAAACTCAAACTCGGCAGAAAGCTGAAGGGGAGAGAAGCATTTATAAATTAGTGTATGTCTCCAAATGATTAATGTAGCAGTCATGTTCTTTCTCATCAGTTCAAAACCACTTGCACATCTATAGAAAGCGGGCATGAGGTGTGCTGAAGCATATTAAAATCACTTCTTCTCCTACTTTTGTTCTGAATAATCATTCCTG
>NW_010510931.1:27571-105381 GCF_000687285.1 Phaethon lepturus
ACCACTTAAATGAGAAAGAAGGCAATTTAGCTAGTATCACATACAGCCTGAGGCAAATGTGTCATATAAGCTTCACTCAGAAAGATGTTTTAAGATATTTATTTATTTTCTTTTAATACAGCTTAAAGACAGCATTTAGGAAAATGCATTGTTTTCTACATTTTTTGCCTAACTACCCTTGACTATTCTCTGTCTATCCAAGACTGACCTACATAATGGAGCACTCCAATCACCTCTCTATCTGTCCAAGATAGATAGTACATTATCTATCCAAGAATCAAGGAGCTGGATCTGGAAAATTCCTGTTGGATCATATAGTTTATCTCTCTCTAAAAACAGGATTATTTCTTACAGTGTAGATTATAACATGGTTTTGAGATGTTACACAAAGATAGAGTCAACTTTCTTGCCTCTTTCAGTTCATCCTACCAGCCAGGATCTCAACTCCTCTGCAGTATTTCTCACCAGAGGAACACCACTGACTGCCTAGCAACTTCAACCAGCTTCTGTTCAATTAGGTTATGTTCCATTTGACATATAAACATCTAGAAATGGTTTATTTTGCAAACAGCGGGGCTGGTATTACTGGCTGTAACTCTTTGCTTTCACCCATGCTGTCAGAGTCCCCCTCTGCCCAAGGTAAAAGACAGTCAGTAAAGTTGGGATTTAATGAAGCTAGGTAGTTTTGCTTGACATACATGATGGATCACTCCAATGACCTTTCCCAATGCCTGAGCAGAGTGACAGCAACCTCACAGAACCACACGACAGCTGAGGCTGGAGATCACCCAGTGTGACGCCCTGGACAAAGCAGGATCAGCTAGAGCAGGTTGCCCAGGATTGTTTCCAGTCTGTGTCTGAATATCTCAAAGGATGGAGACTTCAAAAACCTCTCTGGGAAACCTGTTCAAGTGCTTAATCACCCTCAGAATGAAAATATTTCAGCTAATCTTTAAATGAAACTTCCTGTCTTTCAGTTTGTGCCCATTGCCTCTTGTCCTGTCAATGGGGACCACTGAAAAGAGCCTGGCTCCATCTTCTTTACTCCCCACTCCCACCAGGCATATGTCCCTCGCCACAGGTCCCCAACTCCATTAGCAGCAGGTCAAAGTTTCCCCTCTATCCCCATACTGACAGACTTGTAGAAGCTCTTCATGTCCCTTGCCAGATTCAACTCCAGAATTTTCAACACCAGCTTAACCAAATGTAATTTGCCCGGTGTATAACAAGCTGTGAAGATTCTGGGCAAACATGAAATGACCAGTGTCCTTAAAACTCAGTATGCTTCCCAAAGGAAAAATAAAACAAGCGATGGTTTTAACTATCAGGTATTCTAGGCGGAAGGCTTGGTTGAGCTTTAATTAAAATTGGGGACACTTTTGTCCTCATAGTGCTATCAGAAATAGATCTATATCGTGTACTACCCAAGTTGAGGTTCATCAAAGAAGCATGTATAAAATAAGATAGACCAGAAGATAAAGTGGTAGAAGACATGAAAGGAATGAATGTCCTACTGAGGTTTCTTTCTCAGCATTTCTTAAAAAAAAAAAAAAGAAAAAGAAAAATGTTTTCTTCAGTAAGGATATTTAAGAGCTGTGTTGCTACATTAAAATGAATGCTAGCTCCAGGACAACTCCCTCTTTTGCGTGTAAAGAATGTTAAATAAGCAATAGTTGTTAGCCAAGAATAATATTTCTTTTTTAATTAATTTACTTCTGTTAATAATTCCTTTAAAAGCAACAATGAGCTATCTTAATTCTTTACAATTTTCCTTTTTTAAATAACTGCTATTTTTAGGAAGGATATTTTGGGGAAGAATTTTTACCTCAGTACTTTGAGAAAAAAAGATAATTTCAACAAAATAAGAGGATAGAAGCATGTGCAGATAGAAGATGCATTATAGTACATACATACTCTCTCTCTCTGTATGTATATGCACTATACACAATTTCACTGAATTTCCCACTTCAAAACTGTAATTTCAGTTTCAATTCTGCTTGCAGTACTATGTAACTGGTTTTTTTTGGTTTTGTGCATGTTTATACTTTACCTGCTGGAGGTGGATAATTTGGGTAAGTTTGAAAGTAAACACCAAAGCCAAATCAATGATTTACAGCTGTTTACACCAGCAGAAATTTTGACCCTCATACTGCAAAATATTTAATCAAACGGAAAGGCTGACCCTCAGCAATTCTTTGTTCTGATTACTTTTATAGCTGTATCTGAACAGTGAGTGAGAAAAAGGGATTTCTGGCAAACCTGCATAGAGTGCTTTTGGATTTCCATCTGTGGTGTTTCCATAATAATATGGCTGGGTGAAAATAATTTCAAATTTATTCTTAGAATAACTGATAAGATTAATTGAAACATCTTTGACACAAAAGGTTCAAGCATAAAACTCACCGCATTAAAAGTATAGCTACCCAGTGATGTTAGGTAAGGCAAATGTGTCTGAACAGAATTGCTTGAATACTGCAAAGCAGTGTTTGTGAGCACATCAGTCACTTCAATTTTCATGTTCTAGTGTTAGTCGCTTTTTCTGAACATTTGGATGGGTAGGTTTTTGTGTTTGCTTGAATATTTCTGGGGTGTTTTTTGGTACTCCTACTAGCAATGCTAACAAGGATGACCACAAATGCAAAGGATTATTAATTTTTTGCTATTCATTAGTATCCTGGATGAGAAATGCCAATCATTGCGGCTGTCAGTAACTGAGACCATATAATATGATTCAGGGACTAATCAGGCATTGTGAACAAGGAGTAAACAAAATGAAGAACTGATAAGCTATCTATCCGTAGCTTAAATACCTCCGTCCAACCCTATTTTTCCCAGTTTTTCTCCTGTCCTGGTTTTGGCTGGGATAGAGTTAATTTTCTTCATAGAAGCTAGCATAAGACCATGTTTTGGATTTGGGATTAAAAACTTGATAATGTACTGATGTTTTGAGTTGCTGCTAAGCACTCAAGGACAGTCCAGCTTCTCATGCTGGCCTGCCAGCCAGAAGCCGGGGAGTGCCTGGGAAGCTGGGAGGGGACACAGCCAGGACATCTGACCCAAACTGGTGAAAGGGAGCTAAGATCAAAGTGGCTTGGGTGGATCTGGACTAGCAACATAAAGGTGAATTATTTGTATCTCAGTGGGCCCATGACACCTCAGGCCATCAGGGAAGAGATGCAACATATAGATGGGCTCATGCTCGAGGGGTGTACTTGACCATGGACGCTATTGCACAGGTTATCCATGAACGTGAAACACGCACTGCAATCCAGCAAGCCAAGTGGTTAAAACCTCTCTGGTACGGAGGATGATGGCTGATACACAAGTATGGGGAGGCCTGGCAGATTGACTATATCACACTCCCACAAACCTACCAAGGCAAGCACCATGTGCTTACAATGGCGGAAGCAACCGCTGGATGGCTGGGGCCTGGCCCATGCCTACTGAGCCCTATTCAACACAATTCAGTACCCTTAAGGGGAAGAGAAGGTCCCTGGATCTGATGACAAAATGACAGGTGTTGATCGTTATCACGACAGTGCACCTGCGGCAATATCACACCAGCTGAGACTCCCTGATTCCCATCCATAAGCTGATTCATCAACTGGAGAGCCAAGGAGTGATCAGCAAGACTCGCTCACCCTTTAGCAGCCCCATCTTGGGCACCAGAAAGGACTGTTGTGGTTTAACCTGGCAGGCAGCTGAACATCCCACTGCCATTCGCTGACTCTGTGTCCATGATCACTTCCAAAATTCCTGGGTGACTGAGGTTTCCTATTTGAGCCTGCTGTAAGATCAGTGTGACCCACTTACTCCATGTAGCATCGGTTGCATGATGGGGGAGAGAATCAGAAAAAAAAGTAAAATTGGTGGGTTGAGATAAAGACACTTTAATAGGACAGAAAAGGAAGAGGAAAAAAAAGAGCTAAAAGGATATACAAAACAAGTGATGCACAATACAATTGCTCACAACCCGTTGACGATGCCCAGCCAGTTCCCGAGCAACGTACCTCCCCAGAACATCTGCAATACATTGATGACAGTAAGAAAAAGGCTGTGCGGTGTTTAGCTGTCTGCCGGGTTAAACCGTAACATCTCCTTTGTTTGGGCTTGTTTCTTTGCCTGTCTGTAAAATCTTTACATGTTACAAAATATTACTTTGCAAATATGCCCAAATGGAAGAGATCTTTTCGCAAACAAATAATGTTTGCGAGGTAATTTGACTGTCTTTTTCCTATATGTGGCTTTTTAACTTTTTATACAAGTCATGTATAAACCATAAATATTAACTTAAGCATGGAGCCTCATGCACAAGCTAGCAAATGGTTATGAGAGAAACAGCCTATGGATAGGGAGCATGAAAAATGGAAAAAGAGATGAAGAATTAAACTCTATTATTTCTCTTATTCCTTGGGAGCGTGAGTTGCTGCTATTCTAATGGTTAGATCAGCAGCATTTAGAGGAGCAAAATGATAATGGATCCACATGGCTGCTACGATAACACTCAGCATACTGAGTAATTACAGAGGCATTGGTAGCATGTTGAGCTTCCCAGTGAATGTAATTAATACGGTCAGGGCCTCATTTACTCAGTGAAGCACACCAAAGCCTAAACCTGCAGCAAGGGCTCCTGTTTCTGCAAGGTTCTACTGCGAAAGTCGTGGTGATTGCACAGCCACTCCAGAACAGAGAAGCGAAGTGAGAGAATAAGAATTACACTGCAAAAGCAGTGTTTAGGCAAAACACTTTCAAAACTCTTGTTCCATGATAGTGCAGGGCTTAATGCTTATAATCAAGGCTTATGCTTCCTCTTTCACCTATCTTACAGCCACACTGATTTATCTTTGTAATGGTTTGTAGCTGCCCTAAGAAGTAGCAGCAGTATGTGAATCATTGCAACTTTTAAGTTGTGACAAAATACTCCTCAAAGGCGGTAAGTAAATTTGGTTTCTTTTTAAGTGATGTCGAAGGTATGTTTCCTTCTGTTTGTGTTTTGTGACAGGAACTGCTTACAGTCAAGGTCAAATTCAATCCTGGTGAAGAACTGAATTAATTTGAGGTCTAAACTTTTCATCCCATCAATTTACGGAAAAAGGACTCCGTGTGTCTGGATCTGATTTCTTCCATGGTCTCCAGGGTTTTCCTTTTTTCTTCCAGCCCATCCCTGGTAGCTCCACGTCGACATCGCCAGCTGCCTCCCACTGGCACCCGCTGTCCGCAGCCAACCTCTGCTGCAGTCCTGGATTAGCTCTCCTCTCTCAGGAACCTTCTGTCAATGGCTGTTCTTTATTAAACAGGCACCAATTATGGTTAGGTTAAATAAAACAGAGTTTATTTGACACAAGTAATGGAAAACGGAGATAAAATCAAAGAAACTAAATGTAAGCAAAATAAATCATAACCAGCATCTAGACAGCCTAGCTAGTTAGACTAAACTCCATAATTGCAGGATATTGATTGAGTAGGACTAAATATCTTATATCTCCTTAATGTTTATGTGGCTATTTTCAATAGTCATATGAGTCTGGCAGCTCAAAAGTCCTTTCAACAGAGCTGAGTAAGGTGTTTCTGCTTCTCTGATGGTTATTTCTTCCTGCTTTTCCCTCCTCTTTCTGTACTCCCAGGCCAGTATTTTTGTTTTCTTTTCTGCTAATTCTCACTTACAGCATCACAGACTTTTGATTGCAGCTGATATATTGTAACATAAAATATATTAATATCTTGATAAATATTCAGTATATATTAATATGTTAAGATACAGAATATACTGTTAATATTTTAGTAACATTTATATCAGTGTCAGACTTCATACCCAGATCACAGCAGCACAAAGGTAATCCGTGACGCAAGGTTATGCGAGTGGTCAAGCATTGGAACAGGCTGCCCAGGGAGGTGCTGGAAGTGTTCAAAAAACGTGTGCGTGTGGCACTTCGGGACATAGTTTAGTGGGCATGGTAATATTGGGTTGATGATTGGACTTGATGATCTTAAAGGTTTTTTCCAACCTTAATGATTCTGTGATTCTCTGATATGTGTCCCCTGCCCTGGGCTCTAGCAGTTGCACATGCTGCTCTTAGGGTAGAACAGTGCCACCACACCTCAGAACAAAGCACAAGGAAAACCTCCTGAGGACACTTCCAATTTTCTAAGTCTTATATTCTTGGATAGAGCAACATGCCCTCTACTACCCTAGTAGTATTAAATGTTTTGGAGATGGATAAACATGGATTCAATTCCTTTTCTGCCAAAGTTCTGCCTTGTCCCAGGGTGATGGTGTCATTGCAAAGTCTGACCTGTGGAGCACACCAGGGTGCATTCAGAACTCAAAAAAATGATGTAGAAACCTTTCATTCAGGGCTAGATTGGAAAATGTACAGCGGAGATGATGGCAATTCATGCTAACTGGTTTTTTAAAGTATATTTTTAAATACTATCTTCCTATTCTGACTAAACAGCACAGAAAGTTTGTTCATCAGTTATATGTTTTGGGAAGTAATGAGAAGATTTAGAAAACAGGCACCAGACACCATCTCCCAATGAGAGCAAATTTGAAATATTGTACAAAAAATGAATGTACCAAAACTTCATTTATTATCAACTAATTCAAGGAAAGCAGATCACAATTAAAATTATATTTTTATATGCCACTTATCTTCTATGTGATTACTTCTTGATTATTTGGATCAGTTAATCCTGGTGTACCATTTGGTTGTAATAAGCTTCATAGCATTTTTTCAATTAAGAAAAATAATAACTTCTGGTCCTTAATTTTAAAAGCTATCTCTCAACAAATATCTCATCTATCTTACTCAGAAATAACATGTCACACAATTTGGATTTATAGGAATATTGATTCTGAGTCTGCTACCATTTCCTAGTTGAATGCTTAGTTCAGAGAAATCAGAGTAAATATGAAGACTTACAGCGAAGTTTCTTTCAAAATTCTCCTCACGGATTTTTAATTTTTTGTTGTTGTTGTTGTACAATGAACTGGTTACTTCTCACAGCAAAATGAGTTCAGCTTAAGTGGATAAATTAGAGTTTTATTCCATTTCCTATTCTCACCAAATTCTTTTTTTTTAGTTCTATTTCCTGGCAACAACTTTAGCATCATTTGCTGATATTCAGTTCAAGATCAAGCAGATAATTTAACCTGGAATAAATTGAGCAGAATATAATTTAGGTAGAAATAACATATCAGGGGGTTGCTTTTCAAATATCTTAAATTTTATTCCTATATAACACTGGTGTTAAAGTTTGGACTGTGTCGTCAAAATTTTCAATTTGTTGTTACAAGGAAGAGGTATTTTTCATAACAGGTGAGGCAAACTGGCATATATAGTAGGTGATAATGATGGGAAAGGAGTTATGGAGGCAGGTTTAAGTTTACTTTTAGGGCTGAGCATCCACACAGTTTTTTCAGAGGTCACAATGCACCTAGCTTCCATTTATGTTAATGGCAGATAGCAGATAAATAATAGAAGATGCATGCCAAAATATAGCTAACCTTCTAAACCCATATATGAATCTATGATGATATTTGGTGCATCTTCATGCCTACCATTTAGCTGCCTGGCTTGCGAGGTGCTCTGTACAAGTCTGCTGTGTCACCCTTTTGTGCAGACCGCTTCAGTGTCCCTCTCAGACCGAGACTCACGTTCCCCTTACAGCAACGATGTCATGAGCCTCATGTGAGAGGCAGTCAGATGCTCCTGAGGTATAGGGGTCTATGGGGAATGATTCATGGCTTATCTTTACATTGAAACTTGACCACTGCCAAGCTAGAAATGCGAAACTCCTAGCTCAAACTACTTGTTGGTTTCTCATTAGAGGAATACCGACTTCAGGTGTGATAACATTTACTTTTGTTTAGTGCCTGTTCGTGTTATTTAAAATGTGTGAATATTGTATTAATGTGGTAATGTCGAGTCATTAATGACTCAGTGTACTTTAAGGGTGGTGGCAAAGCCAAAGGTGATAATTCAAGGAGGTCATTAACACACTGGAAACAAGGCCAACACTGTGTGAAATGCAGTATAATTCCAAATGTTTTACAAGATAGAGATTACATTTATAAAAAATATGCCCTTGCAGTATTAGTTTCACGAAAGGCAAGTCCTGCCTGACCAAGCTAGCGGCCTTCTACAATAGAGTGATTACATGAGTGGACAAGGGAAAAGCTAGTGCTGTTGTCTATCTGGACTTCTGTAAGGCCTCTGACACGATCCTCCACAACATCCTTCTCTCTAAATTGGAGAGAGATGGATTTGATGGGTGGACTGTTGGGTGGATAAGGAATTGGTCAGGTGGTGGTATCCAGGGGGTAGTGGTCAATGGCTCAATGTCCAGATGGAGATCAGTGACGAGCGGTGTCCCTCAGGGGTCTGTACTGGGACAGTAATATCTTCTTCAGTGACACAGACAGTGGGATCAAGTGCACCCTCATCAAGTTTGCAGATTACATCAAGCTGAGTGGTGCAGTTGACATGCCTGAGAGGCGGGATGCCGTCCAGAGGGACCTGGACAAGCTTGAGAAGTGGGCCCGTGTGAACCTCATGAGTCCGACAAGGCCAAGAGCAGCATCCTACACCTGGGTCAGGGAACTCCCTGGTATCAGTACAGGCTGGGGGATGAAGGAATTGAGAGCAGCTGTGTGAGAAGGACTTGGGGGCACTGGTGGATGAAAAGCTGGACATGAGCCAGCACTGTGCACTCGCAGCCCAAAAGACCAACCGTATCCTGGGCTGCATCCAAAGAAGCACCACCAGCAGGTCAGGGGAGGTCATTCTGCCCCTTTGCTCCGCTCTGGTGAGACCCCACCTGGAGTACTGCGTCCAGCTCTGGAGCCCTCAGCACAGGAAAGACATGGACCTGTTGGAGCGGGTCCAGAGGAGGCCACAAAAATGATCAGAGGGATGGAACACCTCTCCTGTGAGGACAGGCTGAGAGAGTTGGGGTTGTTCAGCCTGGAGAAGAGAAGACTCTGGGGAGACCTTACTGCAGCCTTCCTGTACTTGAAGGGGACTTCTAAGAAAGATGGGACAGACTTTTTAGAAGGGCCTGTTGTGATAGGATGAGGGGTAATTGTTTTAAGCTAAAAGAGGGTAGATTCAGACTAGGTATCAGGAAGAAATTTTTCCCATTGAGGGTGGTGAAACACTGGCACAGGTTGTCCAGAGAGGTGATAGATGCCCCATCCCTCGAAACATTCCAGGTCAGGTTGGACAGGGCTCTGGGCTCTGCTCATTGCAGGAGATTGGACTAGATGACCTTTAAGGGTCCCTTCCAACCCAAAGTATTGTATGATTCTATGTTTCTGTGGTTCTATGTTTCTCTGATTCTATTTTTATTCATTTTTTTTTCTGTTTTATTATTAAGAATTAATTATCCAATTGAAAAGTTTTTTTTTAATAGCCAGTATATTGCATTCAGCTGCATGTGTTGTGAAAAAATATTCTTTATTTGTCTTTTAACTATCACAGATGGGATTCTCATTATGAAGATGTTTTTGTAAATTATAGAGCAAATTCTGGTCTTGCAATGCTATAAATAAGAGGTAACTTCACTGAATTCAGTGGCTACATTGGTGTAATATGTCAAAGAAAAGTATGACTTCAGGAGTCTTGCTGTGCTGTCCAGAAATCTTGAGCTAGCTCACTTCAGTGGTACTGATTTGTAGCATTTGAAGTTCTGACCCTGTACTTCATCCACATTACCACAAGGAATAAGTAAAAGCAAAATGTCAGCCAACAAGCATAAAGGTAGCTAACTACCCCCAATTCATATGGTCCTCTAAAAAAATCTTAAATTAGACAAAGTTTCAGTGTTACTTACTGTAGCAGTTTAGCGTAGAAATACCCCACCTTGCTAAATGAGTGAGCTGGAAAAATAATGCACTTACGATGGCATAGTTTGTCTGTATGGCGTCCCTGACAACTGGTGTAGCCATTGTTCTCTGAGACCTCTGCCACGAAAGCAAGATCCTCCAAGATTTGGAGGTGAAGCAGTAGAAAGCTGATGCTCATGTTTCTTCTTATCTTACCCCACGTCATTAAAACATTAAAGAGAAGGAAGCTGAGAACAAAGTGTGTTTTAAACAGCTAGGAAGTCAGAAGATATTTGGCCACATTCAGGCTTAGATATTAACGTAAGTGATTTTTAATGAATCATAAATGCTATTTTTAATATAAATCTTTTAATTACACTCAGTGAAGTTCCTCGTGAATTCATGATGGGGGGGAGGAGAGGCAGAGGGCTATCTCTTATTGATTAAGTGCTGTGTTTGCTCCTCATGCTGAATAGAAGCCCATCAGAAACAGCCTGGCCAGAAAAGACAACTGTGATTGCTTCCTCTGGCTGCTTGTGTAACACAGACTCTCTTCTCATTACAATTGGAATAGGAACATGCTTCAATTTTGGTCTGACTTCATCATCTAGCTTTTACTTTCATCTAGAGGAATTTGGTATTTCTTTGTCTGCTTCATCTAAAGACCTTGATGATCAGATTTTTGTTCACTTCATAGAGACACAGAATCACCAAATAGCTGAGGCTAAAAGGTGTCTGTGAAGATCATCCAGTCCAAAGCCCCTGCTCAAAGGAAAGTCACCTACAGCAGGTTGATCAGGACCACGTCCAGTTGGGTCTTGAGTACCTCTAAGAATGGCGATTACACAACCTAATCCAGTGCTGACAGCCCTTACAGTAAAATGAAGTGGTTTATTATGTTTAAATGGATTTTCCTGTTTCAATTTGTGCCCATTGCCTCAGTGGGTATCACTGAGAAGAGTCTGGCTCTGCTGTCTTTACTCCCCTTCCATCAGGAATTGACCCACAGCAACAAGATCCCTCTGTGCCTTCTCCTCTTCAGGTTGAACAGTCCCAGATCTCTCAGCCTTTCCTCACAGGAGGGATGCTCCGGTACCTTATACATCTTAGTGACTTTTCGTTGGACGCTCTCCATGTCTCTCTTGCAGTGAGGAGCCCAGAACTGGACACAGTACTTCAGGTGTGGCCTCACCAGTGCTGAATAAAGGAGGAAGATAACGTCCCTCAACTTGCTGGGAGTTCTCTTCCCAATGCAGCCCAGGAGGCTGTTTGCCATCTTTGCCCCAAGGGCACTTTGCTGGTTCATGGTCAACTTGTTGTCCATCACGATGCCCAGGTCTTTTTCTGCAAAGCTGCTTTCCAGCTGGTCAGCCCACAACTTGTGCTGGTGCCTGGGATTATTCCTTCCCAGGTGCACAGCTTTGCATTTCCCATTGATGAATTTGATTAGGTTCCTCTCGGCCCATTTTTCCAGCTCATTGAGGTCCTTCTAAATAGCAATACAGCCATGGGCACTTACTTCTAACTGGACTTCTTTCCAATCAACCCAACTCAAAGTGATTTTACCTGGTCACTAGTAGGTATATATTCTCTCAAGACTTGCTATTTGGGAGCTTTAGTAAGAGGATTCTCTGTTTGTTAATTTTTTTGTGGGTCACCAGTGAAAATACTGAGCCACACAGAGAAAAGCTTCAGCAAATGTGGAGAATAGAGAGTTCTAAGATATGTGGTAAGTCATATGGGCAATTGTTATTTCTTGTCTTTCTCAATTCCTTCTGAAACCCAGTTTGGGAAAGAGGACAGTTTTAACTTCAGGATGGGCAGAGATTCAAACAGGCAGGGAAAAGCAGTAATGGTAATACGATTGTTTTTTTTCTCATCAGTATAATCTACAACCTCCTGCCTTGCTGAGCTTTGCCTCCATCTTAATCCCCAGTTGGTGAAAGGTAAAGATGAACCGACATCACTTTGTTGTCATTGCATCTTTGAAGGTCTGATTGTTCAGTTCTGCAAAACTGTGAAGCATGAACATGCTGGATGGACAATTTGAAACTGCAGTTACATTATTCTGGTACTGTTTTTAAATAGCTGTCATTGTCTCAGTGACTAGGTGATCTGGTTATAACACTTAAAGAATTTTATTTTTCTTTATGACTTCTCTCAGTTTCTTTCCTCATTAGCGCTATGTACTTTATGCTGCATTTTTGTTCCTGAGGCAATTCTCCCTGGTGTCTGGAGAAGATATATGAATGGGCAGAAAGGATTTACACGTGGTACAGACCTGTTTCCACTTTAAATATGTGTTCTTTTTTTTTTTTCAAGGTCTATTTGCTAGGGATGCCAAATTAAGTTCTTCTCACAATAATTAGAAAGTTTCCCTTGGGTGCTAGAACACTATAGTCAGTAATTTTTACTTATATTTAGGATCAAAGCACAGTATATAAAGTTCAGAAAGGGTATTCAAGGTCACTTCACTTGACAAATGAGTTGTTCTCACATTTTGTTTTATTGTGCAGAGTAGAACTCTAAAATGTGCTGCCTAAAATAGATAAATCCTGCTGAGGTTTCCCTAAAAGCTTACTTAATAGAAGTTCCTTTAAAACAAGGACATTGCCCCACAGAAAACTACTGTCTGTATATCTTTTATCAGTATGTGTGATCAGTTTTCTATTACTTCCAAAATACATTGTTTCATATGTGCATGTGCCTAATCTGTCTGTGTGCTATTTTATATGTGCATATGTATTTGTGCACATATGTATATATACAAATATAACCTACTAGGCTTCTCAGGCCAAATACCATATTTTAGTATTTTAAGTGCTTTTTGTTATGTGGGTGACCATGCAATGTTGGTCATTAATACTACTAGACCCTGAGAGGCTTTTTATGTCCAAGAAGCTCTGTCATCAACTTTTTACAATCACTTTTGTTTTTTGCAGTGTCTTAACTTAAAATTCAGCTACCTAATCTGTCATCTTTCCATGTTTCTCTACTATGCTTTACATCACTGTCAACCAAGATACTGGATCATGACCTGTTAAAGGCACCTGAAATCTAAGATCAAAGAATCATCTTTTCCATCTCCATGTGATGGCCCTAACCACTACTCATCACTCATGTCCATTCTCCTTTCTCTCAGCACCTCAGAGATTTTTGAGTTTCTTGCCACATGCTGATACAATTGCAAGTACACTGATAAAAAGAAGTGCCCCAAATCTGTTCTACAGCTTGGGGATTAAGATACCACTCAGAAAGAGATGCTTCATCCTTTTCTGGCTAAGATGGAAGAATAATGTATTAAACAGGTTAAGAGATAGGAGTTGTAGAGCTACTAGCATGTCAACTTCCAGCGTCCACATTCAAAAAAAAGAGCAAGCTCTGCCCAGATCTTTATGAGGAAGAGCAGGTTAGTGCACTTACTCAAGAAGGTGGAAGCACATGAATTCTAAAAGGGCACATCTTTCAGCACGGAATAAGATAACTTACAGGCAGAATTTTTTATGTACTCAGGTGTGTGCTATCTCGAATCACCAACTACACAGGTGAAATTTCTTGGATCCCATTCTTGGGTACTTAATCTTTTATTGAAAAAATAGATGATCAGCAAATGCCTTAGACTGCATTCAAGATTTCACCCTCAATTTTTAAGAAAACTGTTCCTATCAAATGTTTAGATTGTAAGGAATTTGATCTAAAATGCTCACAGATCTTAAGACAAACTTATCATCTTGACATAATTTTTTACAGGGGAATGGTTAGAATTTTGATCAGATATTATCATGTCATGATTAATTTGAGCTTAACACAATTATCTCTGTGCTTGTGAAGAGAATCAGATATTGTTTTCAACAGCCTTTTACAGTAAATTACGTATAAGTGTTCTGGGTGAGAATGTAAAAATCAAATAAACAAATATACTAATAATTCACTTACATGTTAGAATATACTTTTGATTTTTGAATCAGGGAATACAAAGACTACATAAACCCAACACAAAGTAGTGTAAAATGCAGTGAAAATTCTCACTTTTTCTAGATTTGATTTTATATTTTACCTCTCTATACACTATAAATTATTCTACTTATGATATTCATAGCTTTGACACAAATGGACAATGCATGTAAAAGACATTTCCTCTTCTGATTAATTCACTGTCCAGTTTACGGGTTCAAAAGCAAAATTAGTACTTTCAAACAAGTTCAAGCTCTTCCTATCAAATAATTTGTAACAGTGGCTGCATTGGTTCTAAATACGGCTTCTTTTATATTTTCACGTATAAATACATATATATAGTTACTATCCAGGCAGCTGAGCAATATAACTTTTTTAATAACATAGCCTTGGAAGGGCTGAGCATTTTGGGTTCCAGAATTTTAAGTGGGAGGGACAGTTTGCATTGCATAGGACCGGGCTCTGCACAGCCCAAATGACAGAAGAAACGTGACTCCCAGATTTTGAGCCAATGCAGTTGAATTCAATGAGTGAGCCTCTGACTCAGCTCTGCTGTCAGCTTCAGAGCAATCAAGGGATTTGTCTTTGTCTTGGGAGGTCAGCCAGACCCGCAGGTCCTCTGGTACTCCTCAGCTGAATTTCAGGTGGCAGTGCGTTTTTTGCACTTTTTGTGATGTGGGTGTAAGCACCGTGAAACTGCCTGCTGATATGGTCCCAAGCTGAAGCAGGGCTGAGAGGTCCTGTCGCAGCTTTTTTCGCATCTGTGCTCACTGAAGCTACCAGAAGTTTGTACCGTACAAACTCTCATACGTGGCACTGCCCACGTAGTTACTCTGCTGTAGTCACCACTGAGCAGTACGACCCGCCTAAGTACGCAAGGCTGAACCCCGATGATGTGCAGTGTGTTGCTTTAAAAACGTGGTGCGTTGAGTGTTCAGCAGTGTGAACATATGGTACTGGAGTTACTGCTCTGCCATATGGGGATGTGTAGAGCTCTCTTCTCTGCTTAGCAGAGAGTGCCAGCAGCACATCTGTATGACCTCAGCATCACTGGGCACTGTCCGTTCTGGTTTTTTACACCTTTTTGAGCAGCACTAGCTTCTGTGCTTATTTTTCAGTTTAGACTGAGTATGAGGAGTTCACTGGAGATTTTCCAATTTCTAATTACTCGAGTTAATTGGAAGAATTTTAGATTTGTCTTAGGTGGCATTTTCTTACCATGGATAATATCTTTGCTTTTTCCATCAAAGTTTAAAAAAAATCTAGCACAAGACATAAACAAGTCTCTGAGCTGTGACTGCCTCTTGTTTATAATTATCAATAAAATAATAGAGAAAATCACAGATTCTCTATTTCCTGCAGTGTTATTAAAGGAACATCACAATCTTTTAAAAAATATAAATATCACTGAAATTTAAAGAAACAAAACTAGATAAGGCACCAAAATTAGGCATCTCCGTGACAGTTTTTAGCTCAAAAATAATTTTGAAATATACACTTTGTATTGTTGTGGTGAGATTTTTCACAAATGAACATGCTTAAAAAAATTTCCCAAAACTATTCTAAAGTCTGCAGAAGTTTCTGGTAACTTCTTTTGTACTTTCTGAATGATGAACAAACAAGTGAAAAAAAAAAATGACAGCTCCTCTGGTTTTACTGATTTGTAAAATTCTTTATATTCTTATTTGGCTACACATCTACTGTACATTAAACATTCCTGATACGTTTGTTGCTTTGCACATCTTTTCCTCCTTATAATTAAACTAATTGGACAATTAATCAATGTCACCTGTAGCCCTGAATGGCAACTGACATTAATGAAGGAGGTTGTTCATAGTCCAGGCTTGGCAGGGTAGGAAGAAAAGTCTATATTCTGTAGATGGAAAGCCAATTAAAACTGTGGAGTTAGGGTGGTACAGATCGGAATAGAAATGAGCTTTGTGAAAATATCAATTCCTGGTTGTCGTTTGAAAGGTACAATGCCACCTGCAGCCTAGAAGTCGCAGGAAAAAACACATGTTTTGTTGTTGCTTCACACACCATTGTAATTAGGTTGCTGAGTCCATTAAAACTTTCCTAAATTTTAAAGAAATAGGCTCTCTGGTCAGAGTATTAACAATAGAATAAATCTTAGGAGATGAAATGATTGTAGATCTGTGTTTCAACAGCTCCACTGCTGTGAGACATTCTGGTTTTGGCAGTGAACATTATCAAGCTGTAATAACTGCTATTCTAGTTAATAAAACCTAAGTAAATCATATATAGCATATAAAGGGCAAGCTGCAGGGACCAATTTACCTCTGTTGGTGAAAATTATATCTCCTATGCCAGTAGGGTGCTGTCCCTTAGGAGCAGGGGGTGAAGAATTCATTGTCAGGGAATAGAAAACACCAACTGTTTTCATCTGTTGCCTCACTGAGGATTTACAGGGTGACAGCAAAATATGAGAGTTGGGACATTCACCCCGCCCTGCATCCGCTTGGTTTTCAACGCACCATTTCTTTTGTCTGTCTGTATTTTTCTTCTATTCAGACATCTACACCTTTGTCCCTGCTTTACAAACAAGTACGTGACCTCATCTTGCTTACCCGTTACCCCTGTCATTTGTCCTCAGCCTGTTCCTGGTGTGTGCAGTAACATTGAAAGAACTAAAGAGAGAGATTTTGTATCTACTAAGGACCTTATACAAGCATCTCTGTCCGCCCAAAGAAAGGGTTAATCCACTGTTTGTGCAGAGAGCAGTCCATAGTCTTCACCACCCACAGGTACAGAGTCTGTGTAATCTGAAATCCTACTGCATTTGTGACATTTAATTTGCCGTTTATACCAGATCATGCAGAAAGGCTCTGTGTAACCTACACTTGAGATGAGACACCAAGTTTGTCTATGAATTTATTCTGGCATCTGAACTATTCTTTAAGAGAAGTGTTCTTTAAGACGTGTGAAAGATGAAATACAAAAAAGAAGGGCAGAAGACGACGCAGCTAAAATAATATAGTTCCCTTTGTTAGCCTAAAGTAAATTTAAATTAAGAAGCATTAGTAAAATACACAAAATTAGGCCAGAGAGTGAAAATGAAGTGGGCTATCCTACTTCAACACTGAGCACATCTTCCCAGAGTTATGAAAGGTGGATCCTTTTTCTTCCTGGAAATCCTTGTTACAGATAGCACGGAGCCGTTAGGCACAAGATGCATAATCACCATGCCCTGCCTACCCATGGGTAACGGAGGGACCCGAGATTGAGAGTTGCTTTCTCTGCAAGTGAAAAATGACAGATTCCTCCTGGCTTCAGAGCATTTTTGCTGGTTTACATTTGCTGGCAGTCCAGCTACTACAGTTTCCTATCAGTGAGAGTTAAACAGAACCTAGGCAAAGTAAAGGATGTCTTTTAAGTTGCTGCTAACTTACGGGGGAAAACAAATATGATAGTACAGAAGCAAGAAGCTTAAATAAGAGGGTGGTGGGAGCTGGATATATATGTGTGATGAGGCTTAGCATTACAGACTATGTCTCTACTATGGGACCTGGGAGCATCTCATGGCTTCTAGGGCCAAGTTGGCAGCCTAGGAACCTCGTGACTGTATCCTGGAGCAGACCTTGAGTGTGTGCTTTTGCTTACAGGTGTGTTGGGGCAAGAAGGAAAGCAGCTTCTGGGAGGTCCAGTAGGCAGCTGGATTTGGCCAGCTGTGAAGGCAATAGCAGGCACAGCCTGGAAGATCTGGCATAAGCTCTTCACCAAAACTCCACTGTGTTCTATGAGGGGATTTTAAGAGAATCCATGATCCAGAGTCATGCACCTCTGTACCCCTCCTGTTAAATACCAGGAGCTGGGCACCTCAGGCTGGCACCAAAAATGTGACAAAAGCATTGACCTGGGAAATAAGTACTGAAGGTTTGGAGGAGACACTGTGACGCTTAAGTTTTATAGCTCTCAGAGCTTTGCTTAAAATTCACAAATGTGAACTATTTACTGGAGGTAAACAGGAAACTCACACAAAGGAGCAATGCAAGGAATTAGAGCAAAAGACGTGGGAGAAGATTTACATTCTTGTTCTGAGTAGGACTTTCAATGTAGATGTCTGACCTTGCCAGAGATTACACCAAGGGTTCTTTACAGGGCATTTCAGAGAGGTGGACAGAGTGCAACTGAATCTGTTTCTCCTTAATTCATCTACTTAAGTATTAGATGAGACAGCAAGTGGGTGATGATACCGAACATGGTGATTAGGGTACTGAACACTCTTCCTGTGGGCAACCCTGCTTCAACATATATGTAAGCATCTGGTACAAACTGCAACATTCTGGCAGCCTTTCTGTAGCCATGGAAAAGTCAATTAACAGTTTTGAAATTATAAACTAGGATTAGATGCCTAAATGGAAGGTAAATGCCCAGGCTATTTTTTAGATCTAATGTTTGGATATAATCTTTGACCTTGCCCTTAGGTACCTCTCTAAAAATACGTTAAGAAATGTGAGCACTTGCACATTTTATTTATGAAATGTAAGAAAAAAGTGAAGTTAAAATAGGAAAAGGTACATTAAAAGGAGAAAAGTATAAGAAGCAAAGCAAAGTGATACTCTCACCATAAGTCAAGTTTCATGTGATCTTGTACTGTGCATCACAAAGGACAGTTAATGTCTTTGGTTCAATTATTTGCCTTGAGGGAATGTCAAAAAACTATTTGTACTGGCATAAGGGAATCAAAAATCTTGATATAAGTAGTTCACAGAGTCACTCCAAAGCATAACTTTATTTCCATTGTACATGGGTTTTGATAAATTCTGAGCTTGGAGTTCATATGTCCACTAAGCAAAACAAATTGCTTCCTAGGTCTGGAAAACATATTATAGCAGTTACTGTAAAACAGTTCATATCATATGCATTCTCAACAGTGCTCTTACAATTTGAGACTGAATTCTTTGTGTAACAGGTGCAGTACTATCTGGCTCCACCAGCAGAAATGTAATTCTAATGTTAGCCCTTGAATTTTAGCTCCTTTGCCAAAGGTGCCCAGGTACTGTACTTTCAGCTTTACAACAAAACAGTCAAGGGGGAAAAACGTATACTGAAATGTGAATAAATATAGAAAGTGACTGGTAGAAACCATTTTTTTTAAATTACAATTGAAGCATACACATTCCTTGATGCACATTATATTTATACTATAATGACTTCTATTGTTACTGTATAAATCTGTGATAAGAAACAGAGTGCTACAGACAACTTACAAACCAAACTTTATCATTGACACCAGACCTCTGCCCACTCATAGCCATATGAAAGTTAATGGAGTTCCCTCTTGAAGATGGATCTGCAGGATGAAGTTTAAATCAAGACCATGCTTAAGAAGTTAATAACTGGTAAGCACAGAAAGAAGGGTGTCAGAGAAGGGAACATACAGTCATACAGAACATACAGTCCAAACAGCTAGTTATAGTTAAACATTTTAGGTCTGATAAATGTAAATATGGATCAATACTCTTAGAAGTGACTTATAGTATGCATGAGATTCCTTACAACATCTGAGCACTTACCAAGCTATCTGGAAGGGTTTGACTTAGCAAGTTTCTCCCTTCCCTTGCCTTCTAAGATTTTTCCATTGGGTCCTAGGTTTCTTGTATAGTATTCTCCTTGGTTTAGTCTCACGCCGGATTACATTGTACCAAGCAACAAAGCGGAATAATGGGAATGTGTCGGTACATGGCAAGAGTTAGGCATATTCCATCTCACATCTTTGACTAATGCATGTGAGGAGATGAGTCAACGGTGGAAATAGAGAGGAAAAAGAGGATGAGGAAATACTCTGCTAATTCAAGTAAGTTCTGTGTAACAGCTGAAAAATATATTACTTCAATTTAAAGAGAATTTAAATATTGCAGAACATCTGAAAATTTAGTCATTTTATTATAAAGCCATTTTACAGTTCTTTTCTTTATAAATAAACTGAAAGCCAGTTCAGCTATCTCAGAAGCACACCAGTATAAACTTTCATCTTGAAAACCATCATTTCCAAATGATTATTTTTGTCTTAGCCAGTTTTGATCTTTGATAGTACTTTACAGCTTGATTTCCTTAATAGTATCTTTTGAGAAAATTTGTCAAAAGCTTTTAGAGCATCCTCCTAAAATATATTAATTGTTTCTTCTTCCTCCTCTATGCTGTGGTCACACTCACAAATTCTAAAAGAATAATGAAACACGAGTCTTTCTTCTTCCTCATGGAAGCCACTGTAGTTTTATGTTGAATTTTTACTCCTAGAAGCATTCCTTAAGTGCATCTGTTACTGTTATTTCACACAGTTTTCAGTTTGGAGCTGAAGCTAGGTTATGGGAATAGCAAATGACAAACATAACTGTTGTAGTTATATCAAAGCTGGGTAAAACTTTTGCTGAATCCCAGACATTGTATAGAGAGGTTGACTCTGAGACATTATACATTCTTGTCAGGAGTGTATCCATTTCATTCTTAAATTTCTTCAGAATTCTTAATTTAAGATTTTCCAGTTCTAGTGACTACTCAGCATTTAATTTTCCAATTTGTTCCGGCACCTCCTCTTTTGATACTCAATTTCAGACAATTCTTTTTATTTTGTGAAAATACAGGACTGTCATTGCCACACATTTGTATGTGCAGTGACAAAAACCCTAAAGAACTAAAGGGGTGGCAGTGAGGATGGGTTTTTTTCTCCTCTTGCTTCATTGGGTAGCTGGTTTGATTTTATTTTGCACAGTGAATGCTACTTTTTAGGTCTGTGCTTAGAAAACATCAACTTTCTCAATCCTTTTTTTCAAGATAAAATTAACTTTTATTTTGGCCTAATATCATAGAATTTTCTATGTATGGGCAACCAACAATTTTGGGGGGGGAATTAATTTATGAACAACACCAGCTGGTACCAGAAGCAACTTCCATCAATTTATTCATCTGATAGACATAGTTTGGCATAAATAATGGAGATACATACCTTTAGAGAGGACTGTTAACACCTTCAGGAAACGTCCCCACACTGCTCCAGTTAGTTGTTTATGATTAACACTTTCCTTCAAGGGTCTTCATTTATCTCTTATTTAATACCGTTAAAATGTTGCAAAGTTCTGTCAGGTGCAAATGACAAGGTATGTAGAAGTACCGAGTCTTGGAAACAGATTGTAGCATTTAATCACTGTTGATACTGATGCTAGCTATGTCCGTGATTTCTTAAGGGTTTTCGAGTTGAATGTATTTTCATTATCATAACTCGATGCACAAGAGTTAGAGCCCAGGTAATTACAAGTGAAGAAGAGGGGATAAGATATAAAAAGTGATATTTCCTCTGACAAGCAAATATTAGCTAAAAATAAAGCAGATATTTTCTTTTGAAATTTAATTCTGTTACAAAAGGAAAAGAAAAAGAAAAACTAATGAACCAGGTCACCCTCACTATCTTCACTTACTGCTCTTTGAATATACAGATTTTATAGATAAATAAATCTATTTACACCACTCTAAATCTACTCTATATTAAACCAGCAGCCTGCTCTGGATTGTCGTGTTATGAATGAATCATTTAAAGAGGAAAGTTTAGAATAAAAAAGAAATTTAAAAGGATGAAAGAGTTACCTTCTTTACCCCTTTAGGGATACAGTTGAATGTATTATTTTCCTTCTCTGTCTCACATGGTCAGGTTCTGCATTGACAGGGATCAAAGACACCATATACAAAAGGAGGAGAGATCAGTGAGGTATTTAGCCTGGAAAACTCAGTTTGTCATAACTCTCAGACTATTTTTCTGATCAAAGAAATCAATCTGCAATGACCTCTTTCAAACCCTTTGTGGTTTGAAGCATGACTGTAACAGTGGAACAACAGCTGTGTTCCTTGTTAACAAAATCCTCCAAACATTGGGCAAGCCATACAGCAGTGCATACTGATTTATGCCTATAGTAAACTATTCTACTAATCACATAATTTTATTATGAGCCCGCTTGTGCTCCTATGAGTAAGTGAAAACCACTCTTAACTTCTTCCTTTTCCTCTGAGTGGGTTCAAGTGACCTGAAAGACTTCTTAATGCAAGGTCATATTTTCACTACTTTCATTCAGTATGTATAATAGGTGTCTAGTGAATATTAAGGGATTTTTTTGAGTGCAGTCTCATCAGTTTCCTTATCTTTCCACCCCCTGAACTCACTAAATTTTTCTTTGAAATAACCTGCTTGCAATGTAGACAGGGCAGAAGTACAGACACAAAAAAAGAGAATTATGAAGAGAAATATACGGAGGATTAACCGCAATCATTTTTTTTGCCCTAATAAGGAAACATATATTCATTCGTTGTCAAGAAAATTTGCAATCACATTATTTTTGCACTTAAAGCTGCTTCTGGGATCTCTGTTGAAGGCAGTAATTGGATGTATGTTTTCCGATTTGAATCTGGTCAAAGGGCAACCTGTGGTTTTTTCTGTCTTTTAAGGAGGAAATCTTGTATTAATATCTCTGCTGGGAATACTGCAATGTAAGAGTTAAATCGTCACTTCGTGATACACCTTAACCCTGTAAACAATACAGAACGAATAACATTGCTTTTCTTGTGTCACTCCTCATTTTGGGAGCAATTGAAAGTAAATGCTTAAAACTCTAAAAAGCCTTAGAATTTTTTTTTTTTTTAAGTACTAGCTACACAGCTAGAGTCTTGTTGTCTAAGGAGATGGTCAGAGGATGTCTACACCAGCAGGTAGGGCGCAGTGGTGCTACAGAATCTGCGTGGTAAGACGGTCATTGGCTGAGGACCTGATATTCATGTGAAATTGGTTTCAATCACTAATCTCAAGCTGGCTTTAGTCTAAGCCCATGGCCTGTGTGGAGTATATGGCTGGAGTATATACTATGTGCCATGGAAGAGCATCTTTTGGGCTTAGTTTTGGTCAAAAGGGGTCTATTCTGTGTGCTCTGAACCTGTCCATGATGTGAGCCCAAGGCTGGGAAGTGGTGCTGACTGATCCACTCCAGTGAGCAGTCTTAATCCAAACCAAAAAGCTAATGCAGGACATCTAGTGACAGCTCTGAAAGAGACAGTGGAAATCAACACCTTAAGCAGGAGTTTAACCTCATAACATGTTTCCATTTCCTCCAGAGTTCATGTGAAAAAGGGATTTGGGCTAAAAAAATGGTAGGTTGTCCATTGGCACTACCTGGTAAAGGGTGTTCAAACATCATCCCCTGTAGACACTGAAAGTGGGAAAAGTTACAAACATTTCAGGATTAGTCAACATGAAGGGAAATTGTGGTCCTCAACTTTCCCCACTGAGAAGCAGGAGAGAGCTATTGCTCTGGGAGTCTGCAGCTTTGAACAAAAATCTTGCTACAGTTTCATATGCCTTTCAGATGTTTGCTCTTCAGAGAAAATGTGTTTTTTTTGTCATTTTGTGGTATTGTATAAAATGCAGTATCAGCATAAAATGCATTATTTTTTTCTCAGAGAAATTCCCACAATTTTCATGTCCCAGCTTAATATCTCAGAGCCACTTAGCTAGAAAATTAAACTGAAAAAGGATTAGAAAAGATTAGCCAGATGTACACAGAGAACTGGTATCAATACTGAGCTTTTCTTTTTGTTGTGTGCCATGACTAGGTGATGAAAACTACAACTTTTTCATACTGTTGTCCCTGCATGATGAGGAAAACTGCAATCAATATTTTCCTATCTGTCATTATAAGAAAATAAATCATTCAAAGAATATAATTAACCTGTAATTATCAGGTGATAATGAATACCACATCCAATATCTTGCCTCCTTTGGAAGTTACAGTTAACGTTGTAGAGAAAATGAGACAAGAAACAGCTTTCAGTGCCGTGCTGTCAAAACAGGTGACCGAGATTTTAAATAGTTTATGAAGTAGTTGTTGATAGCTAAAAATAATCTCCATGCAATGTCAAATTATCAATTCATCGAAATGTCTCCATCAGCAGGGGAATGAAGAATATTAGTGATCAATTCATTACAAATCCAATAAGCAGAGAAGATGAAAGGAGCAGTTAGAAGGATTAATAAGAAATGAAAATACAGATTTAGGTGATAAGAATATATGCTGGATCTTGGAAATAAGAATATTCAATGAAGGCTCTATCCTTTTGAAATCAGTCAGTCTTTCGCGTATACAGCATGTATTTATGCAGTGTAAATTATGGCCAGGGAAACTAACTGAGGCCAGGAATTAATAAGATTTCAACGCAATTTGACAGGTTTGTCGATATCCCATTATCCTTGTTAATGTTAACTAAAATTATGCGAAAGTATTATTAAACCTCATGCTTGAAGCTTGAAACCCACTTTAATTATTTTTAATCAGGAGGAAACTTGTGTGGCAGCAAATCAACCTTAAATTTGCCTACTTAGAGGTCTTTGAAATCTTCTTTGCAACATCTTCTTGCAGGGTCCCTTTAGAGCCTGAGTAGGATCTGAATTCTGATCCAGAGGGTGATTCCGATGTTCGTGTCTCTTTCTACTGGTTCCTCTTCATGGGTTTAGGATGAAGCCCTTGAGAAACTGTGTATGTGAGGCTGGATTTTTAAAATTAGTTTTAGATGAAATATGCCCTGGTGCTCTCATAAAGACAGAGAACCTTAATTACCTGGTACATGAATTGTACGCTTCACATTTTAACAGGTGTTGCCTGAGGTCTAAGCTTTTCACAGAAGTACCTAATAAGGAGGTAGCAAGTATTGTGATCTTATTACACCTGCTACTATAAGCATTAGAATTAACGTCGTTAATGATATGATTATTATTGCTACATAGCAGCCAATACAAAATGAAATTGAAGTGGTTTTACAAGCTAGAGAAGGACCTTCCTCCTAGTACCTGGTTTCCTATGTTCATTATGTTCTAAAACACCCACAAAGTCTCTTTCTGTTTAATATTTTCTATGTTTAGCCTTATACTCTTGAATGCAGAGATATTTAGGCAAATGCTATTAAGCCGTCTTGGGACAAAGCAAATGTGTGTGTTTGGGAGAAGACACAATAAAAGTTCACTGTTAAATTGGCTGTTCCTCACAGACTGCAGTTTTTCAAGCCCTCTGTGGAGAGGGTGCCAACTCTAATTTCAATTTTGAGATCAAATTCTTACACAGTCGTCTTTTCTTGCTGAATTTCACATGAAATCTTCTGATTTGTATTGTTTCTTAACAGATTTGAAAACAAGACCATAAAATGCACACAGTAGAATAATTTAAAATATAATTTCTACATGCACAGTAACATCTGTTTCTGATATTTTGAGTGTAGGTCACAATGCTGTTGGTGGCAGCTAAAATTTACATAGCAATGTGGAAAATATTTGAATAGGGATGACTTTCTCCAGAGGCAGTAAGTAGAGAAGCACTTTCCTTGTTGCTGTACTGTGTATTCCACACTATTGTGTTATTATTCCATTGTTGCAAAAAGCATTTGCAGCTGGAGAGATCTTTTGGACTCTCTGCACTCCCGAAGGAGGAGCAGAAGGAATTTGGCGCTCTCGGCTCCCTGTGAAACCACAGGCAATCTTCAGTGGCTGATGTGGTGTGACATGACTTCATCCCCAGTGTACAGCAGGACCTAATAGGTCCAAATGAACTATAAGTGATAGTGGTAGACAAAAACTGGTACTCCCTTTATCAGTGTAATTACCGTTATGTGTGAAAATCTAAATTAGGAACCAGACCCTGAATAGGAGCTCAGCTGTGCTAGAATCAGCACAGAAGTAGTAAAAAGTATTTTCAAGCAGTTTGTGTTTTCTCCAGATTCAGGGCCATCCGTATCCTTGTTAGGCATGACAATCTGTGTTGTGTTCAATTAAATTTAGAAACGCAGCTTGATTTTTTGACAATGAATCATTTCAGCAAGGTTTTCAGCTATAATCTATGGATTGAAGGCTATCTCTGTCTATATAATGACTTTGGCTTGTCATTTTCCGTTTTTAAAACTTGCCTATGGACAGTAACAAGTATAATAAAATGAATTTTCATTAACTGTTCACTGTGAATATGTCTTCTATCTTAGTGGTGTTTTATGTATTTTTTCAAAAGGCATTATGCATCTGATTCAACCACATATATATCATGATCTCTGCAGATCAGTTGTGGGTGCAGTTGGGAAATAACTCTGACTAAAGCGTTCACACTACAACAAAACAGTTAGGAAGACATATCGGAAACGTAGCCAGATCTCTTTGTGATGCTCATAATACCATGCACCCCATCTTAAGACTAAGCTAACAGAAGGCACCAAACTTTATGTTTGCAGTATGTACAAAGGGCTGATAGCCCTTAAATGCTTGTAAATGCTTGAGAGAATAAGAAGTCAGAAATTAGTGTCAGGTTGTTACATTGTTTTCTGTCTGTAATTCTTGGAAGGAGAAAAACAGAAATCCTTTTTCAAAGTTGGGGCGCTCAGGATGAGATTCTTTGCTACAAAAGGGCAGGTAAACTCTTCTCCTGGGAGGAGTTAATATATATGTTGCTGCATTTTGTGAGGGTTAATATATATTTGTTTGGAGTTAATATATGCTGCTGCATAAATGATGATTTGGCAGCCTTGTTCATCCCCAGAAAATATGCTTGGCTTGTCTTCTGTTTAGTTGCCTGTTCCACCACCTTCTTACCTGTACGTCCAGCAAAACACTGCACAAACTGCTGCTTCATCAAACTGTGGCCACCAATTGCTGCTTGCTCTGTTGTCTGCCACTGCTGAGGTGTGTTTGTTTCTGTTATCTTTGCAGTTCCTCTGAAGATGTTACATCTTTAACGTCTTCTCCATCAGACTAAACAAGCTCAGTTCCCTCAATCCATCCTTGCAGGTCGTTCTGAGTCCTGAACAGTCAGGGTGTATGGGGAAAGAGGTGAAGTGTGTTTTAGACTCTATTGACTATATTGAATAGCTGACCTCCTCTGATTACAAAGGGAGTGATTGCCTCAGATGTAGACATCCCTGAGTCAGATAATCCCACCGAGCAGTCATTTCCCACATGATCTTTATTGGGTGCCCACTACAGATCACATTTTGTAAGGCAAACTTGCATCACAACAAATACTACCGGTACTGTACATTAGTGAATATTAGGGGTCAAAATCTTCCTTCATCAGGGAAGTATCCAAAGTATTAAGCATGTTTCAGTGCCCAGTTACACTTTAATTCAGATAATGACAAACTTGTCCAAAAGAGTGTGTAGAAGAGCTTCCAGCAAGAGACACTCAACTGTATTTGAAAGCGTTCATCATCCAAGTCATAAATATAAACATTTTTCTGAGTTTTACGATGTGAATAAGCCTGCAAGAGGGATATATTTATCCCATTGTTCTCATCATTGATATTAGAGTATTATTGATTTTGATCAGGTTTATCCTCACATTCTTCTGAGACATACAAAGTTTCCTACTATTTACCCATGGGAAAATGTCAGGACATTTTAAAAGGCTGAGATAAAATTTTAAACTGCAAGTACAAGAAGGATAGGTTTTAAAGAAGGGATGGGAACTCTTGTCCTCAGAAAAGCTCTCCAGAGGAAGGAAACATTTTCTTGGCATTCGTATAAAAATGAGAAGAAATACCCATTCCCTGACCAAAAATACCCATTCCCTTTCAAAGATTGAAAGATGTCTTCTGAATTTGCATTCATAATTTTCTGCTCAGGCAATCATTTGTCAGAGGAAGTCACAGAACTTTTAAGATATCTGAACTTCCCTGTTTGGGCATAAAGTGATGTTTGTATCTGAGCTGAAGAGAAATTGGATTACTTTCATGAACAAAAATAATAGACATTCATTTTGGAGACCATATTGAGTGTGTTGACCTTTCATGTTCAAGGTAGAACATGAATGCACAATTGCTGTCAAATTTGCTTATATAGTTGCTGTATAATCATGTTGCTACTTTATAAAGTGTTGTATAGTACCAATTCCTTTTCTGTTATTTAAAAACTGTCTTTAAGCACTGCCAGTACATGAATAAGAAGGGCAGATGTAAAATAAACAGGTATTTTATGATAACTTGTTTATCCCTTCAGAAAAAATGTGCAATGTTGTAACCCTTTTCCAGTATTCCTATGAGCCTTCAAATTTTCACTACATAAAAACTAGCAGAAAGGTCTGGTTACTAACAAGAAAGCAGTGGCAACCCTGTGTAGCACTGAAAACACAACTGTTCACGTAGATTATTGTACTGCAAAGGGCCTTTGTATTGTGTACATTTGCCTTATTTTGTTATACTACCTTTTATCCCCCTCAAAAAATTTCAGGACAGTATTTTAAATTGTTTATTCTTAGTTAAATAAAGAGTAGTTAAATATAAAAGATGAACATTCTATGCATTCTATGCTATTTTTTATTTGGTAATTTTAGGAGATATTGCTATGATTTTCTCTTATATAAGGCATTTATTCTTTCAACTTTGTCCATACATATGCTGCTGTTAGCTCAGTATCGTAATCGATGGAGTGGCAGAAGATTGTCCACACTCATCTAGCTCACTAACCCATGAGACAATATTTCTTTAGTATTGTACCACTGGGATGCTATGTTGGAGTGGAAGGATGGAAGGAGTATCTCCTTTTGGAAGTGGAACAGTAGACAAGCCCGTACACACTACACAATTCTAGAAGGAAATAGAAGGAAATTCTAGAGGCTGCCCAGTGGTGCCTGGGCCTTGGGAAAGGAGGCAGGTGGGGTGCCCAGCACAGCGTGCATGAAGAGGGGAGACTCCTCCTTACATGTAGGCTAGACCTACATGGTGAATGGACTTGCATTTATATCTACTGACAGAGATATGATATTGCTCTACATTTGTTTAAGGTTGTCATTTGTGGGATTTCTTGCAATACAGCATGAATTTTTTAAAAATACCGTTACAAGAAAGTCATTGATTTCCTCCAGGCCAAGTGAAAATTTAAAGGTCAGATCCATATAGAAGAGAGAATCCCATATAGAAGAGAGGATCAGCATAACAAATGCAACAAAAGTTACCTTTTTACCTCTCAGTTGTTCTTCTGATAAATATTAAAAGGTAAATTTTGAACAATAAAATTCTGCATATGTTTTTACTTTCAATTTATTCCTGCATTTCAAGATTGAAGTAGCTTTCCAGTTCAGAACCAATTTAGCAATTCAGCAAAAAAACCCAGCAATACTGAGGAATAGTGTGAGATAACTAATTTAAGATTGACTTCTAATGTGATGCCATGTCTAAGAGAGAGATAGGCTTGCTGTTTCTTTTGTAGAACACTTTGAGAGCCACAGATGAAAAAATGCATATGAAAATATGTTTAGCGGTAATAGTAGGTGAATATCCAGCAGAGAGAGTCAGGCTGTTTCATGGTAGTGTGTGCCTGATTTTTAAAACATATTATGAGATAAAGATGACCTTCCAAGAAGGTTTGGAAAATGTATTATATAATGCATACTTCAGTAATCTCAGTCTACTATTTCATTTATTCCAGAAGAGACTAATAAGTGACTTGATCATTGTTCACAGATGTTTATCTGGAAAACAAAATTCTGACAGTTACCTTCTGTAAAGTAATAAAAGGTGCTGTTTGAAGCCTGAAGCTAGACTAATTCTGACTAAAAATAAGATAATCAAAAAAACAAGGTAATCATCACATGAATAATTTCCTGAAGTTATTCTGGCGTCATGGTTTAATCCCAGCCAGCAACTAAGCACCACACAGCTGCTCGCTCACTCCTCCCCGGTAGGATGGAGGAGAGAACTGGAAGGGTAAAAGTGAGAAAACTCATAGTTTGAGATAAAGACAGTTTAATAGGTAAAGCAAAAGCTGCACAGACAAGCAAAGCAAAACAAAGAATTCATTCACTACTTCCTATCAGCAAGGCAGGTTTTCAGCCATGTTCTTCCATCCCCTGGAAGCAGGGCTCCATCATGCGTAACGGTTATTTGGGAAGACAAATGCCATAACTCCGAACGTCCCCCCACCTCTTCTTTCTTCTTTGCCCCAGCTTTATATACTGAGCATGATGTCATATGGCATGGAATATCCCTTCGGCCAGTTTGGGTCAGCTGTCCCAGCTGTGTCCCCTCCCAGCTTCCCAGGCACCCCCCTGCCTTCTCACTGGCAGACCAGCATGAAAAAGCTGAACACTCCATGGCTGCTTAGCAACAACTCAAAACATCAGTATATTATCAACATGTTTTCATCCCAAATCCAAAACATAGCCTCATGCTAGCTTCTATGAAGAAAATTAACTCTATCCCTGTTGAAACCAGGACATCTGCTTTTTATTTGAGATGGATGGGATCCACCCAAAAGTACTGAGGGAGCTGGTGGAGGAGCTTGCCAAGCCACTCTCCACCGTTTATCAGCAGTCCTGGTTAACAGGGGAGGTCCCAGGCCACTGGAGGCTTGCCAGTGTGACATCCTTCTACAGGAAGGGCAAGAGGAGGATCCAATGGACCACAAGCCTGTCAGCTTGACCTCAGTACTGGGGAAAGTCACAGAGCAATTCATCTTGAGGGCACTCACAGGGCATGTGAGGGCCATTCAGGCCCAGCCAGCACAGGTTCATGAAACACAGGTCCTGCTTGATCAACCTGATTTCCTTCTACGACAAGATGACATGCCAGGGAAAGGCTGTGGATGTTGTCTACATGTGGAGGTTGTAGCAAGGTGGGTGTTGGTCTCTTCTCCCAAGTAACTGGTGATAGGACGAGAGGAAATAGACTCAAATTGCACCAGGGGAGGTTTAGATTGGATATTAGGAAAAATTTCTTCACCGAGAGGGTAGTCAAGCATTGGAACAGGCTGCCCAGGGAAGTGGTGGAGTCACCATCACTGGAAGTGTTCAAAAAACGTGTGGACGTGGCACTTCAGGACATGGTTTGTGGGCATGGTGGTATTGGGTTGACAGTTGGACTTGATGATCTTAGAGATCCTTTCCAACACTAATGATTCTATGATTCTATTCTATTTATTGAAAGTTCTTGTATAGAAGTTTCCATTAGCTTTTCTGTTCAGTACACAGCATTTAAAAATCAGATGTAAAGTTTATGTCATGTGCTTTTCTATGCTATGCAAATACATGGTCAAGGTCATTTACAAAAAGAGTTGAATATCTTGATGATATTTCTCATGGAATAATGAACAGACAAAAGATTTATTTAGCAATAAATCCTTATAGGAACCAAGTGAGTTGGGAACTCTTTGTGCTAATAAGCATATTTACTAAGTTTTGTCACCAGAACTAACCATCAAATAATGAAAGTATTTTTGGAAAAGCAACTAGTTTGACTCTCTCACTGAGATGGTTTCTTAAATCAGGATGGGATTTCTGATCAAGAAGACTCACATGAATAGAGTCTTGAATAGACAATCTAAAAGTCTTCCCTTAGATTTATTCAGTTTGATGTCAACTATACAACGTTTCTCACTTCCCAGATAAATGTTTGTGTTCTTTTACACTGGGTTACTTTAATTCTATTGTAAAATAAATACTTGTTTTTGCACAAATAACTATATTTAAATTGGACAGATATAATGAGATAGATAGTGTTTATAGCTTAAAATTTAGGAAACCTCTGCAATACAACAGAAAGATTGACTGCAGTCTGAGTCTCTACCTTTTTTTTTTTAATGAGAATAAAAATTATCTTCATGTCCTTCAAAAGCAGAGCAGAAAAAATAAAAAAAAAAAGAATGCCCAAGAAACAAGAAAATGATTTTCAACTAGGTTGTACTTCTCACTTAAAAAATACATGTACTGTGGACCTCACAAACAGGCAGGAACCCTTACAATTTGCGATTCAAATCAAAGTGTGATAGTCCTCCTAATAGAGCTAAAATGGTTTTATTACCATGCATTCCCTGATATGGCTATCCCTTTTCACTGTTGCAAGCTGCACTCCTAGCCATGTGTTTATTTTACTTATGGGGTTGCCAGAACCCAAACTTGTGGCTGGAAACATTTAAGATTTGAAGATGTGTCAATAGCTTTTGTGGGGATGAGAAACCACCACATAATGTAAGTTCAAAATGCTACATTTGGATGAAAGCTCATTTGACAAGAGGTATGATTCTTGGGGAGCCCTGCAAAAGGTGCAGAGCCCATAAAAATGTCAGGTGGGGACAGTTCAATTCCAGTTAAGCAGAATTTTAGACATATCTCTTAATTTGTTGAGTCCAGTAACCAGTCTTCCTATATTCCCTATAATATTGCTAGAAAAACAAGGAGAGAGATTAGGATGCTCTTGTTGCTCTACAACAACTATTAGGAGAAGGTCCATTCTCTGATTAGGTGCCCAGTGCTGGGACATGCTAACTCCTGTTTTGCCATTTTCCAGTGGATGGAACCGCCCCAGAAGTGTCAGGTGTCCTGACATTTGAGTGACATCTGGATTATTGAATCTTGGAATATTAACCCTTGCCATGATATCCACAAAAAGAATGGTTAAACAGAATCTATTATTAGGAAAGCTGACATAGGACTACTACCTAACGCTGGAAATGGAGAGCTATTCTCCTAGCAGTATAGGGCTATGCTACTAAGAACATTGCTGGGAGCTGAATATTAATTCTCTTTTCTTTCTGACTTGATTTGTTTTTAAACTATCTTGTATGTTGGACAGTCACTAAGACAATATTTGCCTCAAGGAGTACAGGTGTATGCTCACAACAAAATACCGGCCTCTTCTGCATCTGTAAAATTATCCATCAGAAATACTAATTATTGATGACGTTACAATTCTTGCTAAAGTGAGTATGTACCTCTGCTTTCATAGCCCATTTTATCCATGATTCTTGCATACAATATTCTCCATGGTAGCAAAGACTCATTTCTTTTTCAAAATGCCTCCTGTTCTATATTTCTATTATAGCTGTGTCCAGATAATGCATCCCTAACAGTTTTGAAAAGCCAAGCAAAGTGCACAGCTACCAGCAAATCTAGTGAAAACTCATTTGCAAGGGAATAAGCTGTGTTCCGACACAGTTGCAGTGAAATAGCCGTTCAGATAGTAGATCTGACTGTAATAATATTTTTCATAAAATCCAGTTATGAAATGAACATACATGATGTCTGTTTGGACTATCTGAAACTTTGATCATGTATCATAACTATTAAATTAAAATGTTCACACAAAGACAACAAAGGAAATAAGGCAGCCACACACTACAAAAGCTCCTTGCTTTGATGTTTTGAAATGTCTTTTATTGCTTAGTTTAAATGCCCTAAAATTCCTTATATCATCTTATAAGCATTTTGATTTTGAGACTTATTTTAATGTGAAGACACTTTGCAAAATCCTTCGATATAAAAAAAATAAACTCATTCCTTTGCAAATATTGAGAATTTATTCTGCATATGTTTTTTTTCACTGTGAGACAAAGCAGTGCCAAATTTCCTTATGCAAATATGTGATAATTCACCCTTACCACTGATTGCAGAAAATGATGTCTTTAATTAATAGAACTCAGTAAATTCTGCTAAGGAACACATCAGTGATGAAACTAGACTTTTATCCTTTCAAGCTGTAATGGTGTGTAAAATTATTCATTTAATCTCTTAGTATTTATTTTTCTTTTCTTTAGCTTAATAAAAATTGAGAAGGAAAGCTGGTATTCTTTTAAAAAGGATAGAAATAAATATTTTCATGTCATGGTGTAACAAGGTGTCGTGGTTTAGCCCCAGCCGGCAACTAAGCCCCACGCAGCCGCTCGCTCACTCCCCCTCCCACAGTGGGACGGGGAAGCGAATTGGGAAAAAAAAAAAACTCATGGGTTGAGATAAACACGGTTTAATAGGACAGAAAGAAAGAAGGGAACAACAATGATAATACCAACAAAGGAATGTACAAGAACAAGGGATGCCCAATACAGCAATTGCTCACCACCCCGTGATCGACAGCCCGTCCCCGAGCAGCGCTTCCCCCCCCCCGGCCAACTCCGGTTTATGTACTGGGCATGACGTCGTATGGTAGGGAATATCTCTTTGGCCAGTCTGGGTCAGCTGTCCCGGCTGTGTCCCCTCCCAGCTCCCCGTGCACCCCCAGCCTACCCGCTGGAAGACCAGCACAAGACGCTGGACTGTCCTTGGCTGCTCAGCAACAACCCAAAACATCAGCACGTTATCAACAGTTTCTCATCCCAAATCCAAAACACAGTCTAACACTAGCTTCTGTGAAGAAAACTAGCTCTATCTTGTCTGAAACCAGGACACAAGGTACAGATTGTTGCTCAGTCTGATAAATGAAAACCTGTCATCATTAATAATTTAATAAAAAAATAAGCAAAATATGGAATGATTCTGTATATCACATGTGAAACACCTATCATTCAATATCTGGATGGGAAACAGGTTTTCTGTTTTATGTGCAATATCATTTGAAGGAACTTGCTCAACCCAAGGTGCAAAATTCCTATAACTTCTAACAGGAATTTTGCCTATTTAAGAACTTAAAATTGCCTATTGAAAAACTTACTGTTTACTGAAAGGCATTTTTTAGTACAATTCCTGGTAAGGCAGACAACACAATCACCTGCCCGGAAAGAAAAGAATTCAGAAATGTGCAAGTATGAAAGTCCAAAGAAACTGAAATTATTGTTTCTTCTGACTTCAGTTATATCAATTATCTTTACCTTCCTCCTTGTGAATCATCACTTCTGCCCCTAAATTCAACAGTGGAAAAGGTGGGTTGGTGGTTATGCAGGATCAGAGAGAGTCTCCTTCCTGTGGAGAGTTTATGAAGTGTAGCAATGGCTACCAACTACTGTGGTCCTAACAAGCAAAGTGAGGCTGACAGCATGGAGAACATTTAGAACTCCTCTACGAGATACCACACTGGGCTTGTAAAGCCAAATCTACCCAGATGTAGTTAGGCATTTCTAATTATAGTTTAATTCTTCAAAGCAGAAGGGACTTCCAAGACAAAGACAAACAGGTAATTGACATCAAATCCAGGAGAGCCTGCAGAAAGTCCGCTGTATGCCCCTTCTTAGTTTCCTAGATCAGGTTTTGCAAGATAACTTCAAAAATGGCACAATGGCTTGAAAAGCAGCTGCAGTCTACCTGGCAGTAGGAGCAAATCTCTTAGAAGCAGAAATCCTCACATTCCTACCCACAGCTAAAATACTTACGCCAACTGTGAACTGCAATTTAATTGTGAAGCAAAGTGTATCCATAACAAAAGAGAACAATTATAGGTAATCTGGCCCTGTAGGCACACAGAAATCAAGTGTAATGATGTTGTAGGCCAATTATTTGTTCCGATTTCTCTATCTGGGCATTTCATTCAGAATGGGCTAAGACAGAACTTGTGGAAGATGGATTTTTGTAACAGCTTTATAGGGAAGATCATTTCAGCAAAACCTGGAGGTGTCCATTTCGTTTAAAAAAGCTATTATCCTAAGAATCTTCTCTTGATATAGAGAGTTTCTCCAGATATCTTCTTGTTTTCAGTCTTTCTGAGAGCCACAATAAAACACCTCTTATAGAACCTGGACTCTTAGTATTACTCTGGCATTTTGGCTTTTTGGTTTCAGCCCTGAAATGGAGAAAGTTTTATGAGCAATGAAGAAAACAAGGGGTGGGATGAAATTCTAGACCGAGGTATCTAAATTTAGATGTCTAGATGTAGATTAGGTGCCTGGTCTTTCCTTTTAGTCATTGAAAACTTGGGTCTTCATTCAGTTGGTGACATATTGGCATCTAATGCCATCTGAGAAGCCCTGAGATATCCGAGATGTCTGTATGTGGCTTAGAGATATGACATCAGAACCATAGTACACCCATTCCCTTGTGGACCTGCAGCTGAAGGCCAGGTGATATAGCCTGGGGAAACATCAGATGCACTAGGGCTTGCTTCTGGAAATCTGAGTGGAGCCAATACCAGTTGATACAATCAAAAGATTCTGTAAAGCTGTTCTTCAAACCTTTATGTAGACCTACATTTGACAAAATTGTGAACGTTTGCCCAGATTCCATCCACAGATCCACACAGACGCTTTTGAAGGATTAATACAAATGATACAAAAAATCTTACAAAAATTTGCACCAAATCCTTTGTTTTTAGGGACTGACAGCGTAGGATTTGATTTGCCCTAATCCTAAGTGTCTATGCATTAACTTAAGAGTATAAGCTCTGTTGCAGTTAATAAAGGGCTAAGGCTTCACTGTAAGAATCATTTGCCTCAGCATCAGACTCTCATGCTATATGGGACCAGCTAAGTTATCTGAGGTGTCCAAAGGGCCTGGCAACGAAAACACATACCCTTCGAGAAACCTGTGTCCTTTTAGAATGGCAGGTGGAGGATGAGTGGAATGTCCCAAGCAATTTAACACAGGACTAAGTACCTATTTTTGGGCAACGGAATCATCCTTCTAGTTGATACAGTGAGAGATTCAGCTTGGTCTGAGATGGATTATTTTTAGACAAACACATACTTTTGGTGTACTGTAGATTTACAGCTGTTGTCTGATTTTCCTGTAAAAAACATGATTGTAACATTGAAATACCAGTGCACCAGTGCAGAACATTGCTCCCCTTTTGAGTTCTTGGCTTTTGATTTTCACTTTGGTGACATTACAGTTCAAGTAAAATGAACAAGGAAATCACGACGGTTAAAGTTGTTCACAAGCTCTGTGTGTGCTCTAAAAATAATAATTAATCAGACCTCATCTTTGACATACCTGTGCAATAGCTGTGCAATACTCACACCTTTGTAAATGTTGTTCATTTTTGCTCTGGATTAGTCATTAGCTGTGATTGACTAACCTGTTATTTATATTCAGTCAACCAGAGCTGGGGGTTCCACTTTGCTTGTAGGGGCAGACACTACCATTGTGTCATAAGGTGTTCTAAGTCTAAATACACAGGTGTGCTGGTTTTGGCTGGGGTAGAGTTAACTTTCTTCGTAGCAGCTAGTAATGTGCCAGCATTTCTGTGATCATCTTTATTTTCCAGGAGTTTACAACACAGATGTAAAAATTTATTCCATGCTGAAACTTTTCATACAGATATGCATGTTATATACTTAAAGGTTACTATAAGCTTTATGCTATATATAAAATATATGCAAAATACAGTATGAAGTAAATATAAAACAAGATATTTATTCTTAAGTGTAGATTTTTAAAAGTTCTATTAGCATCAAAGAGTGCACACATATACAAAAATTTATGATAAATATTTAAAGCAGATATATAAACTGGATATTTAAAACAGATACAAAACCTTCAATTTTTAAACAGAATTTTGGCCTGCAGATTATGCATTGTAAATTAGATACTCAAACTAAGCAAACTTGGGCTAGTCTAAGAAGAGGTGTGTGTGCAGATGTGGTGGTGTGTGAAGATACGAAATCCTATCGCAAGGTGAAGGAGTGTAAATAGTGCCACGTCCTCTATCCCAGCCGAAACCAGGACGGAAGTTTACTCCCACTGCAAGTCACAATACCTGGGAGTAGTATCAGGCCTCCAGGATTTGGCCCAGAATTTTTCATGCCAAAAAGAGAAAGAGATATTAGAACTACCATCTAGGGACTGGATTTTGTATTCTCTGCACACTCAGAATCCACATTATATTTCAGCTTTGAGTGTGCAAAGAATGCAAGATTTATGTCCTAAAAGCAGAAATTAAATTTGCTATATTCCAGCATCATAGTAAGCAGATGGAACTTGGCATATGGAAGTGATTTTTAGAAGAAAAGTCAGATAAGCTAAATATCAGGAAAGAACAGAGCAACTGATTTGATGCACCAAGATAGCTTGCTGTCGTAAGTTAGCAGGACGATCCAAAGAGGTTCGAATAGAGGGGAATAACAGTCCTTCAATTACAATAGTCAAGGAGAAATAAAAAAAAAAAAAAACCTTCATTTTTATTTATTATCCCAAGAAAAAAAAAGTCCCAAATTAAACATTCCAAGTGAGACATCCCATGAAGTTTTTCTTCTCTGATTCTTTGTCAGCTGCAGAGTCCAGCTTTATGCAAGTGAATTTTAATAGATTAATTACCAGGAAGAAAGAAAAGTACAAGTCCCCCAAGCGCTACTCTACATATTCATTTGTAGTCGGTGGTAACCTGATACAGTTCTGTTATGGGGAATGCAACGCCAAATACAGACCCTGTAATCTAAAATCTAAAACTCACAATAGAGAGTACTGTTGAGTTTGTTTACTCCTGTTCTTCAATCAAGAGATGCCTAGAAAAATTCTATGACACAAGCAGGATGAAAGACTGCTATGATGTTTATTCTGTGCGTGTTCTCTTAGAATTGTATTTCCACATTTGCAAAGACTGTGACTATTTAATTAAGTAAAATATTACTCATCATTTTTTAACAAGAATGTTGTTGGGCTTTTGTAGTATTTAAGAATTTCAGTGCCTCCAGTCCAGTATGTTGTTGGCCCTTGTTGGAAGAATCCAAATAAAGCTGGATAGAAAATAGCAGTTTAGGATACTTGCAAAAAAGATAAATTTGGAAATTCTACCACTGGGGTGTTTTTATCTCAGCAAGCTACAAATGTCAACATAGGTTATTCTAGCACAAGACTTGCCATGTGGAGAGACAGCCCACAAAATCATTAATAATACTATATTGACAAGATTTTATTTTGTCCCAATGTCCCTGGAGCTGCAAAAGAATGCATTGCAGGAGGCTTGCGTTGAAAGGACGCCCTCTAAATAGAAAGAACAAAAGAACCACAGTTACATCTGATGCTTGGTAGACAAAAAGCACCCAAAAATTCAGCGCAGGTCTGAGCTTCCCAGTGATTAGCTTTTCAAACATCCAGTGGCTGTTCACAGGTCTTCATTTTCCCCTTTTTTTTACCACTGCATTGCGCCCATGGCTATTAAAGTGCCAAAAGAAACCGTTTCAGCTGTCTTGTCGAACTGGGATATTCTGAACAGCGTGGTATTTGGCAAAGCATGCAACCTCCGTGAGGATTTTTGTGTGTGTTAAACTGGCGTGCTGCACGCGCTCGCAGCGAAGCGCTCTGCTAGCTGCGCAATCCCTTTCTTAGCCCAGGTAACCTCCCTGGGAGAAGGACCTGCTTTCATATTAGTTTATTTTGGCAAAATGCTAAATATATAACAATCAAATGGTGGGGTTTAGGAGGCTACTTTATTTACATTTTCATTGTAGGTCACAACTGCATCAGGATGGTGAACAAAACACAGCACCGAGTATTTTCCAGGAGGAAGGAAGATGGAGAGTTTATTTCATGCTAACATATATAAGAGAAAAAGTGGGTTTGCAACCTGTATTTGGACAATATGAGTGAAATGTACTTATTTAGCTTTGAGCAAGAGGTAGTGCCAGTGTAATTTTGAATCTGTCACTTATATTCTTTTCTGGTTGGCATTTTTTGAGCTTCTGTCGTGTAAGCTTTCCTACTGACAGTTTGTCACAGGAAAAAGTGGATACCATAGACTCCTGCTATGTCTGAAAGTGTTTGATCTGGAAATTGAATACGTTTTTGCACTATATGAGAAAAAGACATGGATGGTCCAGGAATATTACCTCTGACTTTTTAATACATACCTTTTTAAAAGTTATATATTTCTGCTAATGTGAAAATTCAATGAATTACAATTTTAGCTGCCGAGTTTTTTTTTTTTTCCTTCCTGCAGTCTGTTTCTATAAAATAGGAGCAGTAAGACTTCAATCACATCTTTGGGTGCTGAAAATTAATAAAGATCTTTTGAATACAATGGTGCTATGCTGATTTACCTCATCAGAAGTCCTGGCCAATTAATCATTTGACCTCTCTCCAGAAGTTATATGATGCAGGCTTCAAGGTTGTTTCCAAACTCTGTCAGCAGCTCTTCACTACCAGAGGTCCCACTGCAGGTTTTATAGCAGTTATGGCCCACAGATATAAACACTATGAGAACAGCTCTTAAGACTGAGTGGTTATGAACTTCTTTGTCTAATATTCAGGGTTCCCTGGTTAAAGCCTGTGGCTTTCTTAAGTAGCTCCAGAGAATGGAAGAAGTTAGTAGCAGTCAAGTAATTCATAAGTCATTTTAAGTTCATCAATCAGCAAAATTTTTCTAGACCTGAAATTAAGACTAACAGGATCCATATGGCATAGAATTATTGTAATTATTTGTTAGAGGCATTGGAGTTTACAGCTTGAAAATCTGGAATACCGTGCTCTCTCTGAATTACATGGGGAAAGATGTACAGTTTAAGCAATCAATGATTTACTGAAAGCAATGCCACAGGCTGTGTCTTTGACAAATGTTGCCTGTGAAGTTATAGGGATGGTGAAACCTGCAAGCAGTGCCAAAGAGGAAAGTTTCCCTATTCCAAAATACTTGGTGGTGTAGTTCCCACCCCTCACTTGTTTTACATTCTGTACTGAGATGACCTCCAGACCTTTTGTGACAGTTTGTGGGAAACATAGGAAATTCCAATGGACTATAATATCTGTGGATGTCTGAGGAGATGCACCATAGGTATGGAAGTTGAAGCTGTGAAACCATTTCTGAAATTCTCTCAAAGACCATCCTGCAACTCTGCAGCGTATCAGGACCAGCCTTTCACTTGAGTGAAAGGACCTCAGGAGGTCGTTCAGTGCAATCCCCTGCTCAGAAGAAGGTCAACTACAGCAGGTTGCCCAGGACCATGTCCAGTTGGGTTTTGAGTATCTCTAAGGGTGGAGATGCCACAGCCTCTCAGAATAACCTGTTCTCAGAATGAAAAAAAAAAAAAAAAAAAAAAAATTGTTTAAATGGAATTTCCTGAATTTCAGTTTATGCCCATTGCCTCTTGTCCTGATATTGGACAGCACTGAGAAGAGTCTGGCTTTGCCGTCTTTACTCCCCTCCCATCAGCAATTTACCTGCACCAACAAGATCCCTCTGAGCCTTCTCTTCTTCAGGTTGAACAGTCCCAGATCTCTCAGCCTTTCCTCACAGGAGAGATGCTCCAGTACTTTAAACATCTTAGTGACCTTTTGTTGGACTCTCTCCATGTCTGTCTTGCAGTGAGGAGCCCAGAACTGGACACAGTACTTCAGGTGTGGCCTCACCAGTGCTGAATAAAGGAGAAGGATAACCTCCCTCAACTTGCTGGGAGTTCTCTTCCCAGTGCAGCCTTCTTTGCCCCAAGGGCACTTTGCTGGCTCACAGTCAACTTGTTGTCCACTGCAATGCCCAGGTCCTTCTCTGCAAAGCCACTTTCCAGCTGGTCAGCCCACAGTTTGTGCTGGTGCCTGGGATTATTCCTTCCCAGATGCACGGCTTTGCACTTGTCCTTGATGAACTTCATGAGTTGACTCATTCCTTCAGCCTTTCGACGCATGGCAGCACAACTGTCTGGTGCATCATCCACTCCTCCCAGTTTTGTATGCTCTGCAAGTTTGCAATGTCCTGTTCGTTAATGGAGGTGTTAGTTTTAAACTATTGGCTCCAGTGTTGATACCAGGGTACACCATTGGCAACTGGCTTCAAGATGGATTTCATACCATTGATCACAACCTTTTGAGCCTGGCAGTTCAGCTGGTTTTCTTGTCCACCTCACTGTTCACTTCTCTGGTCTGTGCTTCATCAGAATTCAAAGACGATGTTACAGGAGAGAATCATTTTCCCCTTTTTGGGAAAAGAGACCTCCAGTTTTGAAAGATGACAACATAGATTACACCATGATTATCTGTTGATCATTGTAATAGTATTTCTATGAAAACTGGGATGTTAAGCTTACTTACTTTTCTATCCAACCTTCTCTGTGCTACTCAATTAATGAAAGCAAAACATATCCACTCATAATACTTAATCATATTAATGCCTAGCTTTAAAATCTGTGCAGTACTTGGCAGGCCAGAAATAGCACTGGAAATCTTTAAGATGATTTCCCAATTCAGGAGTAATGCTTGTCAACTGACAAATGTATCCATACCCTGGTATTAAGAAACTTCACTTTTAACAAGAGTAACAGTATGAAACCAGATTTAATAAAGATTTAGTTTTACATGATTTCTCATTGTGACCTGGCAGCACAGCTATTTCAAACCAATCTCATGAACACTTTCTCTAAAAACGGATCAGTCTCAGAAGAAGTTACTTTCTTTTCTTAATGGAAGCCTGGAAAAAATGAGGAGGGCAAGAGCAGAATTCCAGAAAGGAAACCATTGCATCATTAGGTATGGCACAACAGCTCAGAGCACCAAGGATGCTTGTAAGACCTCTTATAATTAGCTTTCTAAGCAACACTGAATTGTACCCTTATAATGTGATCATATTATTCCACTCATTAATAAATAAGCCTATGTAAGCCCATAACCATGATGGGCCACTGTCCTAACAGGACAATTATTTCATTCAGTATTGCAAATTATCAAAACCTTTCTGCTGGTTTTTGTAGAAATGTACACATATTTTCAGACTACACTGTAAATAGTTCAGATAAAAAATAGAAGACGATATGATAGTTGAAATTTGTAGTATTCCAGGGTTGGGTTTTTTGGTGGTTTGGGTTTGGTTTTGGTATTTTCTATTTTATTTTTAAGCATTTTATTTTGTACACTATAGTGGAATAGATATCATCACATGATTTTCAAGTATTCTAGAGTATTACTTATGCAATATGAGAATAATTAAGAATAGATTTTCATTTTAATAGTGAATTTCCCACCTTAGTTCAGTCTGGAAGGGGTACATTACTTGCATCCAGTGTTTTCTCTTCCCTTTTTTTTTTGGTAATTGATACTGATGTGAATTTGCTTTTCCACTGCTATGTTTGTTGAGAAGGAAAAGGAATTATTATAACACCTCACCCATTTCCATCGAAATAGACATTGGCCTCATTTGGCTACTTATGACATTTGATGATGCATTTGCTTGCCAATTTTCAGTGCTTCCATGTATCCAAAACTTTACTTTTGCTGGTTCTGTACAGACATACTGTGGGTATTAGTACTATGAAGTGAGAGCTGAACACACCTAACTTCTAAGGTACTCAGAATGCACTTCCAAGCATTCAGACATCCTTCCAAGTGCCCTACATTCACTGGGTGACATTGCTCAGGATTACACTGAAGGCAAAAAAAAATGCAGAAGACAAAAAGCCATTTAAAATAGTGTTTATCAACATGGAAATACGCTCTTTTAACATGAAGTGCTTTCAAACCTATTTAAAATGAAAGTAAGCCTAAAGCAGTAATAGAATAAATGAAAGAAGTGCAAAATAAACCCTTAAACAATAAATTACAAGCTGCCAAAAATGAGCAACAGCCACAAGGGAATTTTGCTAATTTCAGTTCTTGAGAAGAAACACTAAAAGTATGAAATTGAAATTATTCATTCATCCAACAGGGAGCTGGAATTCCAAAAATTAAAATACAATGTTAAATTTGTTTTTATAAGTCATATTTAGACTTACATATTTTGCTATGATATAAATAGTACTTCAGAGAAGAATTTCTGACTTCTTGGCTAGTGTGGTAAACTTTCAGGATACAACTAATTTAATTTAAATTTATCAAATATAAATTAATTTCCTGAGCTCCTGCTATCAGAAATGAAAGAAGACAGAGAAGCACTTTCTATAGATGCCTCTGTCTGTCCACTGAGACAGTGGCTAAATCAAATCGAACAGCAGATACCTAGCACCAGGTGAGCTGAATTCTTATTTATCTTGATGCTCCCCTGTACAATACAGTAAGCTTTCTGTAGATCTTTTCTTGGCTGTTTGTTGTTTGGTCAATCTGTTGGTTAGACAGAAGTCATCCTCCGTCATTGACAACCCCAATGAGAAAGGGCTAACCTCTTTGAAGTCACCTAAAGTGAAAGATAATCTTCTCCCAACATGACAAAAGAACTCTGCATCACAAAAATCCCTTAATGAAGATTAAAGTAGACAGACTATTGAATTGACCTAAACCTTTTCAGTGAAGTCAAATTAATTATTTATTATCAGTTCAAAATTATATATGAAGGATACTTATACAGAATCTGAAGGTGTTGATTCAATTAGTTCTTGCAATCAAACCACAATGTAATTCTAGTGATTACTTTCTCATCCAAACTATAATTTTAGTTTATAAATTATTCCTTCCAGCACCTCTTTTTAATTTTGTTCTCATGGACCAAGTTGAACAGCAGCTGCAAATCTTCTAGCATTCAGAAAATAAATCATTTAGCTACTCAAAGAAAGTATCAACTATATTATCACATTCTGTCTGATCTGTTCTTAAAGATGCTCAGTCACATATATTAAACTCATTGTATGAGGATGATTTTGACCAGTCTTTTCCTAAATAGATATTGTCATTTCTGACTCTGGGAATCCATGTTCTGATGTTGTCTGATGATCCTCTTTATGATCCTTGATAACATTTTATGCTTCTGCTTCTTCCAAAAATCTTTCCAAAATTTTTGTTCAATCAAATTGGCAACAATTTCTGATCTAAGTTCTTTTCTCTGAAAACTGAAATGTGCCCTTTATTACTAGTTTCTTTGTTTCATCATTAATGAGGAGCATCAAATCCAGGGATCATTTATTTAAAATGTGTTCCTATTCCTATTTGAAAATCTCATTTTTAAAAGCCAGAGGTGGAACATTTCTGCAGTCTTTCAATCCCCTTGAGGTCCTTTGTTCTGTCTGTAGTACATTGACAAGGGAACTCTATGCCAAGTAAATCTAATTTTCTCTCCTCAAATGTTCCTCTAAATGGTTATAATATTCCTTTCACGTCTTTCTAATTGATTTAGCTCCAAAAAAGATCAGTTGAAGGCTGTGTGGGGCTCTACTGCATTATCGTTTTCTTCCTTAAGAAAGTAAGAAGTGCAGCTTGTTCACTCTGTTGGTACTTTTTCAAGCTTTTTTTCTCCCTACTGTTCTTCCAGACTATTTTCATTACTGACCTATAGCAGTATGTTTGTGGTGACGCTATCAGTACATCACTGCAGAGGAAAAAGATTTGAAGGATCCTGAAATATCTTCGTAGGAAGAAAGCTACTTAGTAGCAAGAAATGCAGGTTTTCAGTACGTAACAACTTTCAGATTATTATTCTCATGTACATTATTTTCACGTCCAAAAGAAGGACTATGTCATAAAGAGAGGAAAAAGGACACTCTCCATCGTGAACAATGTACATTTAAAGTTCATGGCAAGCCTGCTTCAGAATGAGATAAAGCCGAAAGAAAAAAGATGGATGAAAATGACATTTATATTACATGGTTAGCATATCCTAGAATTGATAGAGATAATCTGTCAGAGACGGGATGGAGTGGGGGAGAGGGGAGGATTGTTGCAGTTGATTTTTTTGTTTAATATTTGTGGGAATTGTCTTCCTGATTTTTTAATTTCCAGGAGTTTTGTTCATCCTTATCTCAAGCCACAGATTCTGTGATTTTTAGTAGGAGACCCAGGACATCATTGATAACATTCTTGCCTTTTTATTAGAGCAAATGTCACTATTTCTTATTACTCTAAAAGAGAGAAAAACTGTCTGTCACTGTGATTTCATCTCCAGCTCCTCCAGCTCCAGTAAACATTGACTTCTTTCCAGGTGGTGCCACAGCTCAGGAAACTTTTTCAACGTTAAACCTCACGGTTTCCAGAAAAAAAAGTATTCTGATTTTTTTTCCTATATTTGCTGGAGCTATTGAGCCAAGGGAAAGTTCCTTAGTCTCTGCAGCAGCTGGGTGAAACAGATCCACCTCCGGCACTGCTGCCAGCTGTTTCCCTCAGCGTCTGCCTGGGACTTGCAGGTTTCTGGCTGTGGCACAGTTCAGCCTGCATCTCTGACCTGGGGCTGGGGTCCACTGGGCATCTCAATTCCCAGCCTCTGCGTAGACCCACCAGAAATCCAAGCATCATCCTATGCCACCTGCTTTAGAGCTGCCTAAACCTTAATGAATGAAACATTTCAAGCTTAACCAGCCAGTTTTTTCCAGAAACCAGAACTTGACCAATGATGTCAACAACAGGATCTCTGAGGAGAAATATGATATCTAAAATAAACACCTTTTTGTTGATTTGAGTTCATGACATTGTTTGTACGCAAGTTGCAGGAAGGACTCTAATCTTTTCCAAGAGAGCGAAAGGCTTGAAGTCTAACATGCTATAAAACATACAAAAATGTGCTTGTTATTTTCAAGGATAGAACCTCCACTGTCACAACAATGTCAGGGAGAAAAACTTGGATATTTTAATAAGAGTGGAGAAAGACAGCCTGGGGAAGTTACAGATCTCCACATATAAAGGTGAATGTATAAGAGATCCTTGAAATTACAAAAAGAACATATGCTTGAAAGGCCCCCAATCATCTGACCTTGTCATCAGCCAGTACTCTTGAATTCTTTACTTTGTAATTGTATCTGATAAGTGGTAATTTCTACAGTTCAGGGAGTGTGGACTCAACAGTTTTTCTGATCTTGCTTTCATTAGAGAAATTAAGTTGAAACAAAAACAACCTGAAATATAGTTTTGTTTTCTTAATCCCATGCAATTTAAAAGTCAGAATAATACATATCTAGAATAGTTTCTGACATAGAGAAAAAGAGTATTCATTCACAGCTGTCTTCTTTACATCCTTTATATAAATACTGTGATAGAGCAAAATGACACCCGACAATTCATACATACTTTCTAATTCTTTAAGAAAATTAATTAAAAGAAGCTCATAATCCCTAAACCCACTTTAAAAGCAAACACAAATAAACAAAACTAATTGAGAAGTTTCTCACAGGGTGATAAATCAGCTGAAAACAGGATGATTAGTAGGTTGGTGGCTGTGGTTATCTGGAGGAAACCACTTCCTCTAATCTGTTTCCCTTACATGTGTTGTGGTGACAGCTGGTATTGACAGTCAACTGTCTTAGCACAGCATAGACCCAAAATGCTGCTGAACTGATGAAGGTAGCAAAATTGCTTTATAACTTTTAACTACTAAAAACTCTCTGGAGTAGACTTCATAAAATTCTTTAGGGAAAAAAAGAAAAAAAGTCCTAGAAGCACTATGACTCCCAGCCTACAAAAGGAGGTTTAGCCACATCTGAAATAAGGCAGAATTAAAAACGGAGGAACGAAGGGCAGCTGAAACTGGTAACACAGGCTTATGAGAAGGATTGAAGACATCAGTCTGGTTAGAAGAACAGGGTTGAAACAATGCTTATTATGGCCAGATTCCGTTACTGTTACATGCCCTGAGTAGGTTTGCTTTGATAAGTGTGACGATATAAATATCCATGCTTAAAATGTACTTACTGTGAGTAGTTTCTCTGCATTGAATAGGACTACCCAGAGAGTACAGAGCTTTCTAGTGTAAACAGCTGTTTAAAGCCAAACTTGAAATAAAGATCTATTGAGTAAAAGCAGAAAAAATAATCTCTAAATATGGAATTCAGCCCTAAGGATAGATGCTCTGTTTTACTCTGTAAATACAAGCTTGGAAGATAATGTGTACCAGCAGATTATCCAGCCTTATGGTGCTGCAGATGGAAGAACTCTGAAGATTTTCTAGCAGTCAAACTGAACCTGCAGACTCTTTGGGATGTCTGCTATAAATGAATGGGACTTGGCACAACATTTGCTCCCTGCAGAATGGTTTGATGGGATGGAAATGGTGAAGACAGTAGTAAGCCACTTTTCTGAGAAGCCGATACTATGGTTGTGAAGTCCTGTTACTCTCCAGACTCCTCAGGGTAAAGGCAACTCTCCTTCCAAGGTGCTTGTGCTGAAATTTAATGTTTTCCTCAGGGCATCTGTGTGTATGGTGGCAATCTAGTTTCAGCAGTCCGGCAGTGTCAGAGACAGACCGGACTTCTCTTTCGTTAGCTCTTTCCTCCGATATGCATGAGTTTATATGTTGCAACTTATAGCTACAAGTCCAGACTTAAAATTTAGCCATGACTAAAAATTTATCTATGATTAAGCAAGGAACCCAGCAAATACAGCAGGGAGCTGAGCGTCATTCCTAGACATCCTTTATTTCTAACAAGTCCAGTGAGGACTCTGCCAGGAATCAAGATGGAACAAACCAGTTTTTTCTTTCTGAGAGCCATCGCTAGGGCATGGTTAAGAATCTGCTACTTTTTATCTTGTACTTAGAGTTTTCCACTGTGTCCGTCAGCAGTGAAGTGTAATAATTCAATGCATTTTGCAGCTTGGCGACAGTATTAGAAATTAATATTTCCTTAGACTGTCTTCTAACTGTGACACAACCAAGGCTCCTGCTACATAATACGTGCTTGGCCTTTTCTCTGAGGCATTCTGGGTTACTCTTCTTTAACTATATCAGACAATTTCCACTAAAAGACATGAAATGAAGCATAAATTGATTCTCCAAAGTATGCACTTAAGTAGGATTTTTTTTCAAAAACATCTCATCTCACAGCTCCTGATCCTCTGAAGAATGGCGAAGGTACATTGTATCCCAGTGGTACTGTGAGGGAAAAGAGTTTGTCTAGCTTTGTTGTAAAATTGTGTGTAAAATTAATACTTCAATGCTGCTAGGATTTTGTAGCATTATTAGTGAAACAACTTAGAACATCTGGAGCATCAGAGCTCTAAATAGGAGAAAAGAAGGAAAGTGGTTCTAGTCCTAGAGGTACTGTAGACTAAAACTTAATATCATATATGGTCATTCCACCAGATTTATTACTTTTGGAATGAAAAACCAAGACTACTATAAAGAATTTGGAGTTTCTCATTCATAATTTGCTTTAGCCAGCTGGTACTTTTTATAATACTTTTTGATCATGTGTACTACGTTTTGTGTAGGAAACAAGACACAGCTCATCAGGGTATGGACTTAGGACAGGGCTTAGAAAAAACACAACTCTTTTTTGGGTCTGGGGATTAATATTTGACTTGGATATCAGTTAAACAACTAATTTTCTCTAATACTTTATTGGTCAAAATCCCTTTCCCAGTCTTTTGAAATTCAGAAATGTGTATTATCCTAACTAGCTCGACATTTTCCATGTGTAATTAAACACTCCTTTGATACATGTAGAGAAAATGTCATAACTATACTTAGGATTATAGGTTAAAAGCCTGTACAATTTAATTTAAAAAAAATGAAGGTGTATCACTTTGTTTAAAAAGTTACTCCCAGGTTGCAAACTTTATATATACCAACTTTCATGCCAGAGTGATTTTTTTCTTTTTTAAGAGGTAAGTTCAAAGCCCCTCAGAAACACTGTTTAAAACTGAACTCTTTTCAGAGCTTTACAATTCTGTTTGACTTGCAAATGCAGCTGTAGGGAAGAGTGTCTGTTTTGCACTGTATTAATTGACACTTTGTGTTTGCAGCTGCTTGTATGTTCAAATGTACACACTTGTCAGTAGCTTCATGTAAATCCTTCCTCCTCCCCAGGACATCTTTTGGAAATAAGCTAGATCTTCTGGAGTAACATTGCTAGATTTTCTGCTTATTAAACTGAAAAACCAGTCTTCCTTCAAACCTTCCATTCATCTTACATTTCCAAGTGAAATTGGACATTGGACATTTTATTCTGCTTCAGTTATTTAGCCCAAATTTTCTATAACCCTCATGAAAGCTTGATGAAGCAATGAGGACATAGAAAATACAGATACAGGTTAATGAAGGGCTAAATCCAGAGCATGTCACTTCTGTTCTGCCTCTTTGTGCAGCTAAGGAGACACAGCAGCCTAAGCAAACCGAAAGGTCCTGATGAGTAGCATACAGAGCCATGACACTTCCCCAAGTTTAGAAGAAAGTTTATGTTTGAACATAACATAGCCTGCAACACAGGCTCTCGGACGTAAGAACAGAAAATTCATTAGATATCCTGTTCTAAGCTAGGTGTTAAATCCCATTTACCTTCACATGTTTTGGGTTTCTCGGTCGCTTTGCAATTCCCTGCATTGACTGGCAGCTGGAAAGCAAAAACTGAGGAGTTGCAAGCTCTAAAAAAGATTCTCATTGACCAGTCTTACGTTGTTGGACAAGGTAATTCACAGATGACGATGATGAAAGTTACAACCAATATAGTTGTTTGTCCCAAACTTCTGTCTGGAAACAGAAAGCTGTTCATCCATTTTCTCACATCACAGCAACCTCTGGTGGCCTGTGTGTTTTTAGTGCACATGAGGAATAAGAAAACAAGAAAATGGAATGACTTAGGGAAAATATATATAGTTCTAAGAAAAATAATATTTCTAAATAATGACTTAGACAATACATGCAAATAAATAGTTTGTGAACAAGTGAACCAGTTTAATATAGAACCATTGGAAAATTAGTTATTGTGACAGACAGTGATTCCTGTACTGTGTGCATAGGAGTCCTCTCTACCCCTCTCCCTGGTGATATTTGATATTCAGAAAATACAGCCAGCTAAAAACAACTGCTACCGTAATTGACAGATACTGCTAGTTTTGGAAGTCTTATTCCTAACAGGTTTACATTTGTTTAATGCACAGCTGGATCATGTCAAGAAAAAACCCATCAGCTGACAAGGTCTGTCTTGTTGCAATACATTCTGTGCTTTGTCTTGATTTAACATAATACAAAGAAATTTGATGATAATACAATGTATTGTATCATGGCATGACAGTCAGATCACTTACAGTTAAAGAAAAATTTCAGGGTACTTGAACTCTTATGCTAGCAATTAGGAATATTAATTGTCTTTTCCTGTTAAATATTTTGTATACATGTGTATGTGTGTGTACAGCTCATTGTAAAAGATGTATTTTCATTCTTAGTCTGCTATGATTATGTGAAATCAATTTAGACCAGGTACTAATAAATAATCATGCAGAAGTATAGTCTCCTTTTTTCACTGCAAAACAGAGGAAGCCTCACAATTAAAATCTATAGAGTGAAGATGAGTAAAATTAGTACCATTTATAATTTTGCTTGTAATCATTACTATGCTACACCATTTTCAAGACTAACAACAATTTTTAACGTGAAAATGAAGTGTTGTGGGTTTTGCTCTTTTGTTTGTTTTCTTTTTAATCCTTGTTTAATCCTGAGAAAGAGTGCATGGCGTAAATTTTCTCCTGTTATTTAGCCACACACATACATTTAAAAATAATAATTAAATATCTAATGAAGTACTCCCATGTGAGAGGAAGAAAAGTCATGCTAAGACTGGATGGGCTACAGATAATCAACTCAGTATACAACTATCTAAAATGTTTTGGGTGGCAAGTGTGAGTGCTTCTGGAAGAACCACTGTAGGAATCAGTACTCTCAATATGACAAAGAATGTGTGGATGACTTATCCACTTCTGTCCTAAATGCTAAAAAGCAAAAAGAAAAGGCATGGGTTTCATTCAGAGTGCAATCCTGAATTGCAGTTTGGGGTTTTATTCACCAATCTGTTTGCTGACGCATGAAGAGAAACCATTTCATGTTAGCTGCTCTATAGCATCTGATATGTCATCTGTGTTAAAACATGTCGGTTTTGAAACCCAGTCGGTGTACTCCCAGGAAATATGCACCTTTGATTTTGAATGTAATTCAATGTAATTGCTCATTCTTTATAATGGAAACATGGGAACTTCAACGTGGAGCTGACATGTAGAACTTCAGATGTATATATCTTCATCTGGAACTAAGTTTATCCATCACCTGTGAATCAGTCGTCTAAATGTAAATGCTTAATGTCATTAGACACCCAACAGGGAGTTGACAGGTATGTCACAGGACTTTTGGGAGACCCATAACTTTTCAAAGCAGCAGCTAGAAGCTAGATGTGATACCCCATTGCACTAGTCACTCATCACCTATGTTCAGCCAGCTGAATCACACTTTTTCTTCCTGGATTGGGTGTCGTTGTGAATAAGATACTGAGCTGGTCATACTTATCATGACTGAAGTACAGCTGTGCAATAACAACACAGGTGCAGTTCTTGGCACCTGAGGTATATTGAAGGTCAAAAATGAAGGCATTAGTGAAGTTTAGGAATGTCTGGGGTTACTTATAGCTGAATAGATGAGGAAGACTTGTTGAATCAAGAAATTGGAAAGCAAACACAAGAAGTCTATTCTGGGCACTCAAGCCTTAGTCTTTAATTTATAGCTATGTACGAAGTAGTTCAGGACATATTATAATTGGCATTTGTTGTGTATAAGTTATTTACTTTTTTCCCAGTGCTATATTTTGATCTAGTAACTTTTTTGTCATAATATTGAAGGCTTCAATACTATCTGTTCTTATTCCTAAGGTAATTATTAATTTAAGCTAAATATCAAATGACAGTTGTTGTTTGTTATTTATTATATTTATAGAAGAGTGGGTAGAAGACAATGTACCTTTCTTTTTTCATAGCTAATTTTATAGCTAAGTTGTTAAGTGTGATACTTGTGTAAGTAATGTTAAAAAAAAAGATTTGGCATATTCCAATACATGTGTATCAAGCCATATGACTGTAAAATAAAAAAAAAATCAAAACAGGAAGTTTATACAAAGTCAAATATTGTTTGGCATAGACAATAAAAAAAAGCAGAAGAAAATAAGTTAATGGAACTTTGCTATAAACTACAAATGTCATCAAAAAAAGAAGAAAAAGAAATCTTTGAGGATATCAGCTATGAGAAAAGTGTGCTGAAAGAAATTTGCTATCAGTCATGGACAATGGCACATAATGAATGAGTTTGCTCTCTTTATATTACAGAAACTCTCACTGGAGTACTATATTGGACTATTTTCTTTCCCAGAATATCTCAATTATATTGGTGGTCTGATCAAATACAGCTTCGTAACAAATACGAGTGAACATCAACACAGATTGAATAGAGACATTTACAATTAATAATGTTCTGTGACCGATTAATCACACACTACTGAATATGATGAATGTTTGTGACTGTATGATAAAAAAAAAAGTCTTAACTATCTAATTTGTTAAGTAAGTATATAAATTCATCTGATTGGAGGAAAAGAAAGGCTGTAGATTTATTCTTATTTGTTGTTGCAGGTACTTAAAGAAAATTAAGGAAATTACTTAAGGAAAGGATATTTTCAAAAGGAAAAGAATATTTATCTCTTTCTCATAATATTAGTCCCGGAACTTCATAGTGGGCAGCTGAAATTGTGATGCCTAGATCACCTCTTCTGCATATGTATTCTTTCTCTCTTAATTTTTTTGCTCTAACTAGCTAAACACCACCACTAACATAAATGGTCAGTTGTGGTATTTTTGTCTTAGGTAATGCAAAGCAACAGATAAGAGGAAAGTTCACAGTGTAGCTCTCTCTTCTGGACTTGACTGAGTCTGGAGTATGAAAACCTCCCTGTGAAAGAAGGGATCTCTTCTGGGTCAGCTCAAAGGTCCACCTAACCTCCAAGTCTATTGCCTGAGAATGGGCAATAACAGATGCCTAGGGAAGAGTAACAAGACAGGGCAAACACATAGCAGCAATGCCATGACATGCTCTCCTACCATCCAAAGCTCTGGGACTTCCTGAGTCAGGATCAGTATTTTCCTACCTAGTAGCCCTCAAGCATGTTTAATATCAAGTTTCCACATCATATTGTCATGGCAAAAAATAGCAACATTGATAAAAGATAGCTGAATTGACCATAAAACCAATATTGTTTTTTTAGGCAAACTCACACAGTGTCTTCCATAAAATACTGCTTATTACTTCTCTAACATCAGTACTTTTTTACACTCTTAGTTTATGAGAAAAGTAAACATTTGTGTTAAACAAATGTTAAAAAGATAGTAATTTTCCTATAATAGATACTTTTTTGTCTGTCCAAAATACTAAGTTGAAATATCTGATAGGCATGCCTTAGATAGGAAGGTAAATTCTTTTCTACCTCCATTACTGAACTAAAAGGGAGTTTATTGATTCTTATTTTAGACTGTTGAAACTTCTGTATAGGATGCCTTGTTAATCTGTGTCTGAACAGAAAAGTCCACTACAAATAGTGAAAAATGAAGAAGGAAAAAAAAAGAGCTCCCGGTAGAACTCAGCATAGCCTAGTAAGAAATCAGAGATTTGCCTATTTCCGTCCAAGCTGATTTATTGAAAATACATTGATCAGTCCCTTACATATCCTATTTATTTCCTGTTGTTTTATTTTAAAACCTATATTGTAACATAGCTCATGATTTTCCTGGGTCCAAGTGGATTCCTAAGTTTTCCATGGTTTAGGTCACTTTTCAGCAGAAGAACTCTGAGTCTGTAGCAGGAATCTGTGTGGTCTATAGAAGCGTGGCCTTGCACTGCTGGATTTCATGTCGGTATCATTAGTGCAGTCCCTAACGCCAGTCACGTCTTCTTGCATAATAGCTGAATCCTCCTTTGTCCTGATGACGACTCTTGACTTTATGGCATCAGTAAATTTCAAGAGCATACTGTGGTTTTGGTGACAACTTAATTAATTAAGACATTAAAAAGTTCTTTCTTGATAGCTGGATAGAACTTTTCTTAGAAGGTTGACAGATTGCAGCATATTCTATATATGCCATTAACTGTACTTGAAGGAAAAAAAGGAAAGAAATTAATACACTTGACTTGGGCTCACTGCAAATATTGTATCTACTACCCTGTTGCATACAGTGCTCATGTGAGAATCTTCATCTTAAATGTACAGTATGGTGCTGGCCCTTAAACTTGTTCCTTGATATACAGAATTTTATGCATTACCATAGGAACTGAGTTCAGGGTGTTGCACGTACTACACCCTGCTAGGAAGAACACAGTTTTTCAAATAAATAAATAAATAAATTGCTTTGTGAAAGGCTGACCGAACAAGAATTTTTTCTGTATAAATTATCACTTGGAGTGCTACTGAAAACTGTTAAAATAGTTCCTGCCAGACAGAAGTTGACCATGTGTCATGTGTCAGGTTTTACTCACTTGGGTTTTTCTTCTTCAGATGTACTGTTATGCCCCTCAAAATAAATGGAAATTGCTCATTAATTCTTCAAAAGACTCTTTTTGCTGACCTAGCCTTTGACTTTCACAATGTCAATGTTGTTGATGAGAGGGTAAGTAAAGAATTTAGCCTTACAGTTCCCATGAGTATTAGTGATGCATCAAACGTGCTGTGCATTATGTCCCAGTGTGTCTTTGTTAAAACAGTATGCATGAACTTCAAACCACCTGGAGCCAGCTCTGCTCTGAACTACTCTGATTTTGTTCCCATTATATTTCATGGAGACTGTGTCTCAGTTGTGATAGGCAGAGTATAGCTTCCAAGTGCCTCTTTTGGTGTAATGCTTTCTCCCTGGGTTTTCCACCTGACATAGTAACTTATTTTTAGTGGACTTATAACTAGTCATGAGAGAAGTACTTCTACACAGCAGGAGAAAAGGATTGCAAATTCTTAATCCTGTCCTGCATCTAGTGAGGAAACAAACCTAAATATAAACAAGGAAAGCTACTACATTCAGTAATAGATACATCAGCGCATTTCCTTGTAGGATTCCTTTTCATTTTTGACCCATTGTTCAGACTGTGGTAGCGGAGTTTCTGCTCCCCAATGCTAACCTTTGCTAGCAATGAATTCTCTGGATGCAGGGGAATTTGTCTAACTTCTGACATAAATGAGAGCTAGCCCACAGCTGCTTAATTATTCCAGAACCAGTGAGAGGCAAGTAGCTCCCTGCAGCCCCATCCTGCCTTGATTCTGAGGTTTTCTTGGTCAGGGGAGACTGCCAGCAACAATACATTGAGCTGCTGAATATCTGGTATCAAATCTCATAAAAAAATCTCATCTTCCCTTTGGTCTTGGTTCAGCCATGTGTGTCAATGGGACCGACTGAATAGCTGTCTTTTTCTCTTGGATATTCTGTGCTTCAAGACATCCTCACTCGCATCCATGGTATAACACCGTCATTCCCCTGAGTACAGTCTACTGACCTACACCAGTGAAAGAGACTCAACCTTTCAGCATTGTTCTTTTTATGAATAGAATGAATTACACTCATTTGGCATCCCTGTGCAGCCTTGTGATGGGAATGAGCATTTTGTTTCTTGAAGATAAGTGAAATACGTTAGGAGAACAACATTTTTAGATTGGGCTCAAAGACAAAAGATAGGTTTAATTAGATAGGTCTAACTCTTCAAGCCCTTTATCCTCCAAGGGAGAGACTACTAGCAATTGTTCCATTGCTTATATTGTCTCAGCTGACAGTACTATAAGATAGAAAGGGCTAAGTCATGAAGGGTTTTAAGCAATTAAATACAACTTTAAATTACTATCTATTTGGATTAGCAAGTAGATTTTCTTACGAAAGAAAACTTGTCAGTCAAAACAAAAAGACAATTTAAAGAACATAATCTTGGTACTGTGTGATGGAGTCACATGTATAAAAAGTAGGAAAGAAAGGCAAGTAAAATGTAGCTTAAATAACTCCTTAGCCTTTTACATATGTTAAAGGTTAGCAAAAATCCTGTCCCTTGTAGAGCTGCAACTCAGTTTCTGAAGTGAGAGTAACCTGTTCTAATTGAAAAAACATCCATGCCAGTTAGTAACATGCTGCTTTACAGACAGTCAAGTCAAATGAATTAGCCTTATGTAGCTCTGAACACCTACACAGTAGACACTAAACTTGAATTAGTCATCAAATTTTCAACTGCAGACAACAGAGAGCAGTAGGTACATTCAGAGCACAGTTCATCTGGACTATTTTAGGTACGTAGCTTAGGATAAAATGAATTGTTCCTTAAATATCCCTATATCTCCTCACTGACTACAAAGTGAAATGAATCACACTCATCATGTCTGTTTATTCAAAGTCCATTACAGCTTTCTTGGTTTACACGCACTTTAAAACTCTTTCACTCTGCCACTACATTATAAAAATGATGACCTGAACCACCAACCCACTGAAATAATTCATCAATATGGATAAAATAAGTATCAATAATGCAGGATAAAGGTGAAAAAATGGGTCTAATTTTCTCAGAACTTCCTTTTATCTTCTTATGGTCCTCAGTGAATAGTCAGTGAATGACTAGTAATTCTGTCTCACCTAACACCTTGCCTCTCAAAATAAAAAATATTTACAGAGGGACACTGAAGCGTTGTGCTTACTACTGTTATTAAAGTCCAGATTCAAGATATGGGACATAGTCAGTATTTTTGGAGGTGAATATTGCCAATCTCTTGAATAAACTACAAGAAATCTGTTATTTGAAAAGACAAAATTTCTGTCCTATTGTCCAGAGCAAATATTATCATGATAATGCTTATTCAGAGAGAGAAACAAATTGACTATACTTCATACAAATGAATATTTGACCTAGAATGATGGTTTGACTTGCCACAGTTAAGAAGAACATCCAGTCTAACAAACGCACTGCCAGGCTATAGATATATATATATATACACACAAGGTAGTTCTTTAGGCACTGCACTGATATAGAAGATCAATAGATAAAAGACTGGAGGTTGATTTTCTTATATTATGGACGAGGGTCTCTGAAGGTGTACTTCACAACAGTACAATGTCAAAATGTTGTCTAGCCTTGGATCAAAGACATACAAATAAATACTTCTTTGGTAGTTGTACTGGGCTAAATTTCACCTTTGGAAACAGTATAGGTTTAATTACGGTTGATGTCTGTGTCTAAGGAAAAAGTAGCCAATTAGTGGCTGTGGAGTTGCATATGGTACTTAAGCAGATGAAATATGGCTTGTATGCTGGAACTGTACCATGCAACTGCAGCATGCTCTACTGGCATGAAGACTGCTGCACACGCTACAGCCCTGGCTGGAGGAGGAAGCCAGCCAACTTCTGGAGGTAGCTCCAGAAGTCACTGCTAGATCCCAAGGTTCCTTAGGACCACCTGTACATTCAGTCCACATCTGTGCTACCTGTAGTGGTGGGGAACTACTGTCAGAGGCAGCTGTGAACTTCCCTCAGATCTCCTTTTCCCCTCAGAATACTAAAAATAGGAGCTGTTCCAGTTAAGATGTGAAGTTTTAATCTAATTATAATTAGGATAGCTGCTGTTAATATTTTTTAATTAATTTCATAAACAGATGCCATGAAAATAATAAAATGTAAGAATTGAAAACATTTACTTAAAAACTGGAATATTTTTATAAGAATGTTGTCATTTTTCCAGTTTTCTTATCAGGAAAAAGTATCTAAATTTCTTTTTTTCTCTGTTCTAATTCTAAACGTCTGTGAAAGATATACTAATATAAATGAGCCAAGTTGGTAGCTAGAATCTGATCCAAGCAAGTTTTATTATCCTGGGTTCGTACACTTATAATGTTTAATACATGGTGATAATTAGTGTTCCTGTTGATCATCAGCTTACTGAAGAAGAGATGTAACTTTGCTTACAAAACCAGAGTACAGAAAGCAATGAGAAAAAAATCTTTTAAAAGTGTTTCTCTGTTCCAGAAATAAGTTTACCTTTGGGCATTTAACTCAATAGATTTTCTAATGTTAAAAATATTTCCATATATTTAATTCTTACAAATGCAGGAGTGTATCAGCTGCCCATCCAAGCTATTTTCAGAGAGATTCAAAGGCAAGGCAGCCAGCTTTCCACTTCTTTGTACTGACTGCACTTTCTTAAGCATACAGACTTAGGAAAAAAGTATCTTTTACTCATCTCCTTCATTTCTAGATACCTTTGTGTACCTGCTGTGCAGTGTTGCTGAGAAGGTGGTCCGTAAATTTTAGTTCTAGGGTTTTAATTGCCTGACAATCTGCAGATTCTCATTGTCCAATAAAAGTCCCTTGGACTTGCCTAAAATTTACTGGTATTTACTGACTCTCAATATAAATAAAATACATCTATTCTATCTGCATTCCCCTTATTTATGTGATATTAAAAGATACTTTTCAGAACACTGTTTTTTCTTTTCTCAGTCAGTCTGGCAGTGTCAAAGAGAGATAAAAATGACAAGGACAAAAAAAAAAGAATCATGCAAGAAAAAAAAGCTACATTTATCAAGTCAGAAAATCCAATCCTGCTAAGATTGGTATTATCCCATTTATAAGCTAGTTCACATACTTAAGTACCAACAGGTCGTTTACTTGGGTACTATCTGAAGTCTCATCTCTCAATCTTGACTGTAAATTTTTATGGGTGTTTAACCTGTGCCAAGAGTGTGACATTTAAATCAGCAGAGGTTTCTTATTTTGATCCCTTTCTTGTACAGCTTTTACAAGGAGTATCTTAAAGTGTAAGTGTCACACATTCCTCATGTGAGAGAGAGACTGGCAAATTTATGAGGATGTATACATACTCAGGCAGCAATTTATTGCGATTAAAATGGTTGAAGTATGTTCACACAGATGTGGAATTCAGACTAAGCAGACTGTACAGCTTAACTGCTCCACCATATATTTCATTCCATAACTGTTATTATACATTCTTTCTCTGATTCCAAAACATTTAGTATACAGCAGCAAATTTATTGTTTGGGTTGGGTTTTTTTTGTTTTGTTTTGTTTTTTTAAAATCATGTAATAACTCCATGTGTGGCTCCTTATAATTCAGCAAGGAGGAAAAAACTGAGGAAAAAACTGAGGAAAAAACATTAATATTTCTACAATAACAATACCTCTGTCTTTCCTATACTGTTCTTCTTTCCCAATATCTTCATACATTTTATAAACATAAAGCAACACTGAGAAAACTGTTTTGAGGCTGACAACTTTACCCGTTCTACAGACAGAAAAATGCAAACACAAGGAATCCCCATATTTTTTGTCAGGAGCAGAGAAGACATGGCAGCTTATATTTCAATGCAGACTAACAAGTTGAGAGTACCTCTTCTCTGGCATGCCTGAGAAGTCTATGAGAAAGCCAAGAATGCCTCTGGATTTTCACTCCTACAGCTGCTAGTTCAAGCTACTTTAACACCCTCTCCTCTATGTGTATACCTGTACATGTAACAACCATCCTCCACACGCCATATAAACAGCCATATAGAAGGATGTACAGGGGAGGCTGTGGGAAAGGCCAGTGTCACAAAGCAGAACCACTTTTACTGCATGATGAGCTTATGACTTTCCTTTCCATACAGATTCCCAGATTTTAAATTAGCAGGTGCCACTGCAATTATGTGGCCTGATGTTTTACTCAGACACTCCAGCTTGTCGATAGGCATTTTAGGGCTGGAGTAATGATCTAAGCTGGAATTGGAATCCACCTAAACCATCTGTGTCAGAGATTGTTGGACCAGAACATAACACTTACGAATCTGATGAATGCACAGGGATGTAGTCCCACAATATGGTACCCTGAAGGACCATATGGAGTACCCAGTGCCTAGGTAAAAGAACACACTCTGGCCTAAAATTGTTTGTTTGTTTGTTTGTTTGTTCTGGTATATTCCCTCAACTCTACCAGGCACCACGAATACCGTGTTCAGTTTTGGGCCCCTCACTACAAGGACACTGAGTTGCTGGAGTGTGTCCAGAGAAGGGCAACGAAGCTGGTGAGGGGTCTGGAGAGCAAGTTTTATGAGGAGCGGCTGAGGGAACTGGGGTTGTTCAGTCTGGAGAAGAGGAGGCTGAGAGGAGACCTTATCGCTCTCTACAACTACCTGAAAGGAGGTTGTAGCAAGGTGGGTGTTGGTCTTCTCTCCCAAGAAACTGGCGATAGGATGAGAAGAAATGGACTCAAATTGCACCAGAGGAGGTTTAGATTGGATATCAGGAAAAATTTCTTTATGGAGAGAGTGGTCAAGCATTGGAACGGGCTGCCCAGGGAAGTGGTGGAGTTGCCATCCCTGGAAGTGTTCAAAAAACTTGTAGACGCGGTGCTTGGTGATGTGGTTTAGGGGGCATGGTGGTGTTGGGTTGATGGTTAGACTTGATGATCTTAAAGGTCCTTTCCAACCTTAATGATTCTATGATTCTATGGTTGCTGAGTGCCCTACAAGGAGAAATCTTCAAACTGGAACATTAAGATTCATTATACATGTCTAGATCCGACCTAGTCACCTGAACTCCCTTTATAATTAATGAAGAATCATAGGAACATAGAATCATAGAATCTTCGGGTTGAAAAGGACCTTTTAATGTCATCCAGCTCAACTCCCAGGCAATGAGCAGGGACGTTTTCAAGAAGACATAAGGACTTGCATGGAGTGACTGATTTCAGCATGAAGTTGACATCTGAAATATGTCAGATGAATCACTGCTTTTTTCTTTCCCCTGATTATAAAAGGAGCATAAGATGAATCACCTTGGTTTAGACATCTGTATTAGAGGTATCTGGTTAGATTGTTTGAATCCCACCTCAAGCTTCTTCTGAGGCTGTCAGACCACTTTCTGACAGATTTAATACCCGAAGATGAACAGACCTGTCACCATCCATGTATTTTGAGTGGTGGGACCTATTCCTGTGGGACAGTCAACAGACACGGGCTTGTTGTCTTTAGCACTTACTGAAGAAGATGATTGACAGGTCAAGATCCAACATGAGGAAAGCCTGTTCTCCCAATGTTAATGTGACAGGGGACACAACAGCCTACATTTTATCTGTGAAAATCGCCACATGCCAATGCTTGTGCATTGCCAGAAATAAGGAGCACACAAAAATGTTTCCTGGATATAACAGACAAAAAAATCCTGAACTCATGTAAAAAAAACATCCTGATTTCCCTGAGACCTAAAGCAACAGGTTTTTTAAGTTAACTGCACAAAACAGAACTCCTGGAAAAAGGATGTAAATTTTCATTTACAATAAATCAATACCTATATGAATTAAACACATATTCAAGTCTTAAGCCTCATAGAGGTCTTAATATATTTTCAAAGGGACAGAATTTCTGAGTATCTTTCCTAACCAATTACTTAAACCACTGAGAGAGGTTTATTATTATTTTTGCCTTAGGTCAAATATAATTTAATCATACACCTTGCAGTTAAATCCTTAAGGTTAAAAATTTTAAAGTTGTTATATCTATCTATATAGCTATATAGATAGATATAACATCTGTATAGCTATATATCTATCAACGTATTTTTTCGTGCTAGACTTTAGATCAGGCTTGTATTCTTCTGTGGAATTCACTAGAATTTTTTGCACCTATCACAGCAGTCTGGTTAGTAGAAACATTTTCTAATATTGCGTACATTTCAGCACTGACTTTGCTGGTTTGTCTCCCATTTGTTTTCTTTCCTGTGTTTTGTCACAAATTTATAGCATCTATATGACAGTAAATTTTGCAACACTGTGTAATAGGCTATGAGGTTACTTTTAACACATTATTAATTTTCTGCCATCTCCTTAATTTCCTATATTTTATTTGACATATTAGGTTATTTATGAACCGCTTCTTTATTGGTATTTACTTCAATCTTGTTTATTTCTCTGTTTTACTTTAGTGTAGGAAAGAGCTCCACTAGTCAGGTTTTAAGGTTTTTATGCCAAACCCTTAAGAACATACATCAACACCAAGACAGGTGCTTCTCAGGCACTGGGTAGTAGATGTGAGTAAATGAATCACAACAAATAATCTAGTCAATAGGCTAGATTCTCTTTTTCCTCACATTCATTCCACAAATAACATGTCAAACATAATATTCTGCAGATTGATGGTTTTGGAAATTCAGGCAGTGCTGCTTGACCAAAAGCGGCCACATGAAGTTGTTCCTGTTCCTTTACTTAATAAGCCAGCTCACTTCTCCGTGAGGCTGCATTTCCCCTCTTGCACCCCATGTGCACGGAACGAGGCTGTGCTGTAATTTGGACAGATGGCTGCAGCACAGGTTGCTGCAGTTTATACCTTTAGCTCCAGGTGTGATCATTCAACAGCTGAGGTGGTGCTTTTATATAAGCACAATGTAACACAGAGGCTTCTAAGTGCAAAGCGGAGTCTTGATTTCAATGATTCCTCAGACGTGCTACTGTGAAAATTATTTTCCATGTACTTTTCTGCAAATGAAGTGGAGTCTGTGTGGAGACCCAGTGCAATATGGAAGGAAAATAACTAAAATTAACTTATTGTTTAAAACAATCATCACAGTCAATTTTTGCACAATTAGAGTCATTCTACTATGGGTCTTGTTGTTCTGTAATGGAATTTGCTTCTTAAAAAAACCAAATAGCTGTGCTATACAAAAATGAAAACTCCAGATTTCTTTGTAAGAATTAAAATATAGTTACCATCCTATTCACTGTGTTAATAGATAAGGCTGAATGAAGGGTACCACAGGGCTGCTTTGCAAAGATGTGCTTTTACATTAAAGGCAAAGGGGTGGACTGTGCCCCTTAACAAGGGGCTGATCCTTTCTGTCAGACCTCCAGCTGGGTAACCAAAGAAAAAAGCTACCCATGATTTAAGAATTTTGATCCATGTTTCAGTGTTGTCCTGTAGACTCTGTTAGCAGAAGGACTGTCAGGGAGATTGTCAGCAGTTTGGGATGAGATGACTGTGGTCATGATATTTGAAAACATGGTACTAAAGGTGGCTGTGTTTTTGTAAAAGGAAGGGAAAGATGTGTGAGATTCACCTAATTCAGCGTTCATCTGGTGGAGTCCACTTCTTCACTGGTTGACTGACAAAGATGAAGGTATTCCTGTTCATAACTGTTCAAAGACGAAAGGAATGAGTATGTGCTACTGGTGTTTTACAGCACAGATCAAAGGCGGCATGCATTTCACAGCTTTCAGAGGTCTGAACTCTTCCGCACCCTGCAATTTTACATTCATGTAAACAAAGTTTCTGACATTTAATTTCTAGGTTCTCATTTTTTTCACTTACTCGCCACTTTCCAAGAAGAAGCAGCAGCACTAAAGAGATATTGCTACCCTCTCATTAGTTACTGATACTTTCTGAATTCTGGTTTTGATCATGTTTCACTGGGGGCTTTGTTGTGGCCAAACAAAAGGAGCTTTCTGAAGTCATCAGGCTGCCAAAGAAGTTCACAAACCTAGTGTCAACAAACACTTATTCGGTAGGGAATAGAGTAACTTGAAATATATGATAGATGCAACATTATTACATCTCTCCTTTTCTTAGAACCACAAAATAATTTTGTGTCTCCCCCTTGCTACCATTAGCTCTATACTCTTTCAGTCGCCCATTAGAGTTTTATAAGTCCTTTGCACTTTAAACCAATTCTTTTGTTGTCTGACACCTTCTATTGCTTCAAATGTGAATATACATATGAACAGCAGACACTGGCTTCGTGGATAGTTGGGCACTGTCCTGGCTATATAACCTGAATCACCCTCTGTTCATTACCTGCTTTCACAACGAGCAGCACTTGCTGCCCTGCTCCGGCCAGGCATTTTGCCTGCCGGCTCAGCCACAGTCCGGGCATGCCATACTAACCTATTCCCAAGGCATGTGTGTTTTCAGCCAGCTCTTCATTCTGCTTGTTTAGCCCAGACAACAGTTACCAGCCTTGAAGTAAAAGTTGTGCTTCCTTCATCATGCTGAATGTTCTCATCTTCTAGCTGGTGTGCCAGCGCCTGAATATATGTACGACGTGTTCTAGTATCTCCCAGAAAGGACTTTTGGAGGCAATGTCTCTCAGAAGATGGAAAATGAGACTCAGATACCAGCAAAAGTAGAATCCTTCCAAATGCCTTTGAAATATGAACATTGATTTGACCCACGGTTTTGCACATTCTCAAGCTAAAGTTTCGGTTCACCTGAATCCAGCTGAATCGCCTGTCTGGGCAGACATATCCTAGTAATGACTATCTATTTCAATATTGCTGTGAAGTTGTGGACACCTATCTAGGGTAATTAAGCTGAGATTGCCCAGAGCTTTAATATCTACAGCTATTGAAAAGTTAGAGACACATCATAAGAAATAAAAAGTCAATCTGAGCCTGCACGACCTAAAAGGGAAAGTTTTGCACTCATGAACAATTTCTTAGTGTTAAAGCCTTTATCATCCTTTGAATATCTTCCGTGTTTAGGTCCACAGAGACCTTCCCTGAAATGAGGGCTATAGAAATGCCATCACCTTTGTGCTCGGAGTGAATATAACTGCCATTGCTCATTTACATGGTGAAAGTTTAAATTAGCTCTACACCACATCTGTAATGGAAGTACAGGCATGGGATACAGAGCCACACTAAAATTACCTTATAAAATCTTACGTAAAGTTATAGAAATCATGACAAAACTAATTGAATAATATAGAAAATTAATAAAGTATGATTAAATATATTATTCAGTTAATTTTGTCATTTCTCTATTAGTCACTTTTAGAATATTTGTTATATCCTAGATCAGTATTGTCATTATTTGTTAATTATTTAGTTCTTCATGATCTGCAAGCAACTCCAGAGTTGTAAAAAGCTGTTCACTGAATAATTCACCACCTTTTATGAATATTAACATATTCAAAGAATCATATAATTTCTTATTACATCACTTAGATAATGACTGTTTCTTTTAATTTGTTGCCACTTTTCATCAGAGTACAGGAGCAGCTTGTTAGATAAAGTATATTTCTTCAAGAAATATCCATAATTAACTTGTGGAAAAGTAAAAAGATCATGCCAGTTTTCAGCCTCTGAACTTAGCATAAATGAAATTTGAAACAAATCCCTTAGCATCTCAACTTCATTTTCTACCCAGGCATGTATTTTCCATTTCTACTACCAGAAAGACTCTGCAAAACACCGGTAAGTTATGTACCAAGGCAGCCATCCTCAGGTTTTTCTAACAGTAAGTGGCGTGAACCCTTCACAGCCTCCAATGTGAATGAAAGTGAAAAGCAAAGGCAAATAGTACAGCTATTGCACCAGCAAATGTTTTATTTTGACATCAGAGTAGGCCTATAGCCTTTGCAACTCATTTGGAAGAGTTGGGTGCTACCAAAGAGACTGTAGGGATGCAGCCATTAGAATTTTTTTGAGAGAAAAATCTCAGTTTTAAAGTTAATTGAGGTTCCATTAATATTAATCAAAGCAACTGAGTTAGGGGAAAGGAGAGGATAAAACTTAGAGTACTGCATTAACAGCTGTAGTCAGATCCAAAATTAGAATTCAAGGTTTTTAGGTATTTTGGGTGTCTGTTCCCATTCTTGCTAAAGGGTAGAATCCAAATCTTGATGAAGGCATGCTCACACCATGACTGGCCACAAACACTGTGTTCAGCTAAAGACAAATGCCTGGGAATGAAATTCAGAACTAACCAACATGCTGAGCAGCACCTAAAACCAGCATCTACACAGCCAGGTGGAGGCAGCCAGCTGGAAATACTGAGCAAAAGCAGTGAGTTAAACGTGTCCCTGCCTTCAGGGCTGCAGGGAAGCACCGCAATTGATTTTGAATACTTGTAGATACTGGTTACACCTTGATTGAGCAAGGGCTCACTCTCTTAACCATGGCCAGGAAAAGCATTCAAACCAAGGACAGTTTCAGTCTCTGAACAAAGCCAAGGTTGTTTCCCCATGCCATCAGCAAGTGCCCTAATGAGGCACAGGGCAGGGATGGGTGTTACTGCACCTTCCAGAGAAGCTGTTGTGCTGTGGTGCAGAAAAAGTGTCCCAATCATTTCACAGCCAGAGAAATGAAAAAGTCAAGAGGAAGATGACTGCACAACTGCTGGCTAAGGTGTGTTACTGGAAGGGAACACTTCTGGGTTTGGTCTCCTCAAGAACAATTTATGCATTTTACACTGACTTACCCTGTTTGACGGTCATTTAGAAATACTTTGGGCAATGAGGCCAAAAACACAGGTCTTCCAGCTCCCAACCAAGCATCCTGCTTCCTGAAATAAGTAGGGTTTGAGTTTTACATTCAAGGCAAGGCAAAGCATCTAAAGCATGACAATGCAGTCAGCTGAGAGCAAACCCAGGGGCTCAGTGACTGCTTGCCCCCCTCGGTGCAGCCTCACGCTCTGCAGCTGCCTCATTCACTCCTGAAGCATTAGATGAATCCTAAAATTGCTTCAAAGGCACAGACATGCCAGTGGGATGTTCTCCCCAAAGGGGTAAGTTTGGGATTGGCCCCTAGGCATGCCAGGGCATATAAGGCATTTCCCCATTCCCAGTTGAGTCTGGCAGGAGTCAAGTGAGAGTTTTTTGGATCACATCTTTTTGCATTGGCATGTTAATTACTCTCGAAGCAGCTCAAGTTTGCAAAGGCTCAGCTTTAGCCCATTTCTGGACCTGGTTCTTAAAGATACATCTAGGTACCTGAATACAATGCCCTGATGTTTGAATAACTGAACATTTTTTGGTTAACAGTCACTACTCAGATTTCAAACTAGCTTGTGAACAAGTGTAAGGAGATCTGAATATAATAGCGCTTTAAAGTAAAACAATCTGGAAAAGATGAGATTATGTGGACAAAAACATATGTTTCCTCTGCCAATATAGTAAATATTCATCCAGGTAAATAGCTTGGAAATATTAATTGGTCTAGGAGGATTTGTCATGTTAAGTTTGGATGCTAGATTCAGAGTTAGAAATTGTGAAATAGAGGATTTTCAGTTCCTTTTTAAGGGCAAATCTAATGTAGTCAGGAGTCAGAAAAGTGCCAGAATAAAAAAAAACAGTTGTCAAAGAAGCAATATTACCTATTTGGACTGGGAAGCTGTAGGCTGTTTGTCTTAATCTAAAATTCCTAACAGCATGTACCCATTAATTGAACGCATTGAACACGTACAAGTTAAAGCAAAATAAAACTGCCATTTACTAATCATTTACACAAACTTATACTACTGTTGAAAGTGGAGTTGAGTGGACAATTGATTTTTTTTTTCCATCAATGAATGACAAAAATAAGTACATGAGATCTGTTCAGATCAACAGGGTCCTGTGATGCCACTCCACTTTTCCCTCACTAGAAAGAGAGAGTAAAAAGGGAAACTCAACCTCACTGCTCCCCTAGGATAATCATTTAGGAAACCTAACTTATATGAATACACTATCTAAAAGAAAAAAGAATAGTCTCATAAGTAAAGGTTATTATAATCTGAAAATAATCCATAGTATCTTGATAGTTACTTTCCAGAGCAGGGTTGAGTAAGAAAGAACTCAGATCCACTGTATCTGAGTTTCTTAAATATTACACATTGGAAAAGAAGTGTACAACAACTTGTATGTTGAGAATCATGCTGCAAATAATTTTTTTTTCTTCTTCTCTTTTTTTTCCAGATGAACTTTTTTATTAATTCCAGTTGAATACTTGTTTGATTTTCAGTTTGACAAAAAGAAGAAAATGTTCATCAAAAAGTTGCTCAATGCTTCTTGAAAGTTTATTATGCTTTTCTTTTGATCCCAGAGCAAACCCTATTTTCTCTACTATGGTTCATATTTATTGTGTCCTGACTGTTACCAATTCGTTTGCAGTTTTCATTCAGTGAACAACAACAATTCTTAATGAACATTACTAAATATTGAGCAATGTGTGTATATATATGAGAAAGAAAAAAACATAATTAAGTTATTACAGAAGTGAAAACACTATAATTAAACAATGTTTATATATGCAGGCATATAAAAATACAAACATATGTATAAACATATACACATGTATACACTCAAATGTACAGATACATAAACTTATTTTATTCTTTAAAATATAATTGAATACAGAAGATTGAAATAATTATTCCACAAATTTTTGTGCAAAACCTTCTAACTAGAAGATTATTTAAGTAGGATTTTTTTCCCCAGTAACCAATAGGATATTTTGTAAAAGACATATCATGTGACTATTTTGCTTTCTTTTAAATTACTCTTAGATATGGAGATCCTAAATTTTTATTCAACTACAAGGTGCATAGTTAAGTTTATTTATGTTTAAATTAAAAAGTAATTGTTAGTTCAGTCCAAATCCTCAAACCTTAAATAAGTTTACAACTGCATGTGATGTTCGTACTTGAGGCAAAATCTGATCACAGATTTGGTCTAGGTACAAATTCTTTCATAAAAATTAAAAAAAGAAGCTATAATGAAAACTGAAACTTATCTGGTATCTCCCATCAAAAGGAAGTCTGATAATATGGGATCGTGATTCTGGCATGCTCAGATAAGGTCCTTAAAGAGGTGCCAGGACACATCACAGACTTCCCTAACCCCATTGTCCGGAAGTTTGGTTCAGAGTTTGGGCCAAACTCTGATTTCCTCCTATTTCATGGCGAGTCAGAACTGGTCTTTTGGCAAATATGGCAGCTAGGAACTATTGTCCTTGCATTTTTAAAGAAATAAGATGTCACAGCTCCTTTTATCACTTTGATTATCCTTTTCTCTTTTCTGTAACAAAAAGGAAATAGTTTTACTCTTAAAACTGATGGTGTCAAAATAACTTAATCTTGGATGTTTTAGTTAATTTAAAGAGGAAAAGGTGCGAAGGTGAGTGCGCCATGTCCTTGGGAGAGTAGGAGTTTTTGGATATATCCTTCATTAAACATTGCAATAAAAACTCTTACAAACTATGAAATAATTTATGCAGACTCATAATGTACAGTACTTAGTTGAATACCTGTATGTAATTTTAGAAATATTTGAATCACCACAAAAATCCTTTGCTAACATTCATTTAAGGTTTAACGGAGTTTTTATTAAAATAGATCTGCAAATTCTGTAATTTTATAAGAAGCTTAAATCAAGGCCCATGAAGGAGAGGGAAAATGTTGTATTGCTCTGGGATATATGATACTTTGGAAGAAAAAAAGAGATGATTTTTTTCTCTAGCGATATCTTATTCTTGTCTCCCTGCACATACTCAGATACTGCACTTCATCCTCAGGACTGACAAAGTTACTCATTCACATCCATCCAGTGTCCTCTATAATCTGATATTGGTCACCAACCGTTACTAATGTTACCTATTTCATTGAAGCATATATGTTGCCATAATCAGCCTATCTAGGTATTCATCAGAAACTTTTCTGACCACATCTTCTAGTTAACATGGATCTACAAAATAAGGAGTTCTAATTGCTGTTAGCTATAGAAGCTAACTCCCTTCCAGATGCTATCAGACACCAAAATGAACGGGTTCAAACAGTAATCTCTTGAAATTGACTATTTAAATTCTTTTAATTTATTCTTTAAATACGGGAAATAAAATAACCTTCCTTAATAACTAAAGCTTACTCCTTATAAGCACCATGTTTCTGTATTTACAAAGGCAAACAAGAAGAAAATGGTCCACAGTACCATGACTATATAGTTAAGCAAAACATTCTTTGTGGGAAAATTTGGGAAGTCCTGTTGTGCCGCTGCAGACATTTACTAATCCTACACTACCTCACTCCCCCTTCTTGTCCACTGTCTGCTGATGAGACTCAGTTGCCACAGTGTCTTGAGGTGCCTCAATCTTTCCAGTATTGTCAGAAGTACCAACAGATTTCATTTTATCTATTTATTCCTTTGTGAAAATGTACTAATTTCATCTTTCATTAGTAAATGGGTAAAAATAATCTCTTTAGAGTCTAGTATACAGTGTTCAAATTGCTGCTGCCACCAGCTGTAAGCAGCTCAGGTTAAAAACAGGCACCGAAAGTGGTAAGGAAACCTCTCTCCCGCGCTGGCCAGGTAACATCCAAGCTGTGAAACAGGCAATCCCAGCAGAGAGGTGCTGGGGGAAGGAGTGAGGCAGCTGGGGGGGCCAAGGGGCAGTGCTGCCTGCCCCAAGCCCTCCCACCAAGCATATCAACGCTCCAGGAGACCCTCCCCTCCAGCCACTTCTCAGCACAGGTCTCCTTGCAAGTTCCCAATCCCCACCCTAACCCTCCATGCCCGATGTGCATATCTTGTCAGAAAAAAAAAAAAATTTAGACGTTTTGGCAAAGAAAAAAACCGGCAAGCAATAAATGGTGAGGCTTCAATGCACGACCTGAAGTATATAAATACAGTAATTTATAAATTATTTTATCATCAAGTTTCCAGTTTTGCTTCCTACATTTTTTTAATATACCCTAAAAACATCTTCACTTTTTACTGGTCTACACCAGGTAACCATATTTGCTGATGTGTCATTTACTACATCTTTGCAAGATGTTTCAGCCACTTTAGAAAATCTAGGAAAAAGAATGAATGAGTATGCATGTATTGTCTTCTATCTATGAAGAATTTTCTCTGTCGTTATGTTTCTAAATTAGTCAATCTTCCGTAAAATCTACATGAATCCTCTAGTATTCATTTACCTTTGTCATTCAAGTGATAGACACACCTTTTATCATTAGTTAGTGACCATGATTATGTTAATGCATATAATTGTTAATATAAAATCAAACCCAAATGATCGTTTATGTAGGTATTCATGAAATACAAATCATAATTTAGGAGTGCAAGCCTAATTTTTTTTCTATCAATACTTTCTTAGTCAGTTTGAATCCTAAATGGGAAACCAAAATCAAATATTATCACACACTTCCTCAATTTTTGTTAGGACGTTGGGAAAAAAGTCAACTTCTTTCTTTGCATTCCAGCCCCCTCTGCATGTGAGCTTGCTCCATTCAAACTTACAGATGTTTCATGACTGTTCTTTGAGCAAGGCGATCCTTATCTTTTAACTTGACAGATAATCTCATCTCAGACCCCCTTCTCTATTAACAAGGACAGCTTGCTTACAATAACTTGTTGCATATAACAAATTTTGGATTGTCCTTGTCTTTATGTTCTAGAGAGCTTCTATCATTTTTTTGTCTGAAAGCTAAGCCTTCTTCTCCAAATCCATCTTTATTTCCATGCACAGATTTCTGTCCTAATTGATTGATCCTAAGAGATAGCTACTATCATGGAACAGAAGCTTTTAAAGCATTTATTAATACTTGTTTTCACTGATGAAAAGAAAGGATTAGGTACTTCTTTTTTCCTCTATTGTTTGTTGATGTCACCCCGAGTTACTCCCTGGGAGCTGTTTGCTTTAATGTTATTTGTTCTAACATTGCAAGTTATGACTGCTAAAGTCATGTCTCAAAACAGAAAGGGAAAAATTATAAATCTCCACTGTGATTTCTTGTTTCCACCAAGAAATCATGTCCAGTATAATTAAATTATGTTTTTAAAGATAAAGTGATTTTGACTCTGCTGACATTCTTTGGAGTTTAAAGAGATATGAACAATATGTTATATGACATTTGACATATAACTTGTTTTGTGGAGATAGGCCGCATCACACTTGACCTTGAAATGCAGTGGAAATAGCAACCTAAAAGTTGTTTGTAGGAATCTTAAGGAAATTCACACAAACCTTCTGTGATCCATTCATAAGACAAGAGTATTTGAACAATTGTGCTTATTGAATGAATACAGTTATAACATGAACTCAAGAGAATTTCGAATTCCTCTGTCGTTCTAAATGAGTAGTTCACGTGTATCAGTATCTCGTGTGTGTATGTCCCTAGAAAAATGTAAGACTGGTTCTATTACATTTATTGCACCAACCCTAAAACATCTCAAATGAAAATTTTTCTTTCTGGAGGATTAGCTGTTTATTCCTGTTCCTCACTTTCTTCACTATAACTAATTTTTAATATATATGTCACCATATTATGTTATAATATATGTTATCACGATATTATATGTCAGCTGGAGATTACCATATTTTTCTGAACAGGACTTTTAAAGGACTTTCTGAAAACTATTTTAAAAGCCTAAAAAAATAACAAATACTTCCTACTTGCCAATGTGTAACATTTTGTTAACTCCTTTAAATGTAGTTTAACAGGTAAGGTTTAATTTGTTAAAATATACGCTAATTTTGGCTATGAAAGCAAACAACTTTTGAGCCCCACATTCACCTCGCTTCTGGCCATCCATAACCTCTGCCTTTTTCCACATCTTTTTTGTGATCTCAGTTCTGGCTCCTCAAGCAGGTAGTTCAGTATGGGAATGTTTACTCAGGTAACACTGGTTACTGCAATGGTTTGGGATAAGCCAGAAGGAGCAAGGTGAGAAAGTACTATGTAGCCTGCTGAGGCAAGAAGTTGGTGTGGAAAGGGAAGCTGCCAAGATGAGGAGCATGGTCTGGTCTCAGAGAAAGTTACTATGGTTCCATCACCACTTCTGACAGTCCTGTTTTGACTAATTTCTGTTTTTCAGTTCTGTCTCTAAGGTCTTTTTTCTTTTTTTCATCATCAGACTTTGTAAAACTAACAACAGCAGTCTTTCAGATGGTTATCTGCCTTCTATTGTCAATCTTTTGCAAAAAGTAGAAGCAAAATCTGCTCAATCCATGCACTGTGATCTCTATGGTCAGTAGATAATTACTTAAATATACTATAGAACATTTTCTTCATTAGAAGTCATTATGGAAGTTGTTCCTGTGCTAAGATACAGTTCTTAAATACTCTGACTCCTGCACTTTAGCAGTCCAAGTTGCTATTTCAAAGTGCAGTGGATTATATACAGTGAATTGGAATCAATAAAACATAAGTCCTTTGATACATCCAATGACTTTAATGATTTCTCTCACTTATGTCAACTTTGTACAAAAGAAGCACGATATCATAACTGCTTAAGTCTCTAGATTTTTTTTGTGTCTTAGATCACAAAATTATCAAGAAATAAAAGAGTGATTTTGCATTTTGTACTATTCTTTTTCCTTTGCTCTCTTTATCTTAGGTGTTACAGACATTTTATTCAGGCAATATCACTCCTGCTATTCACTTTCAAGGATAAAACAATTTCAGCTTGAAGTTTATGCAAACCTAGACGCATGAACCGGTAGATTATTTTCAAGGTTAAAAATGTAAGTATGGAATTAATAACTGCAGAGGTATAATTATGTGATGAGGAGAAGTGTTTTAATTGCTATCCTAGATAAGGATTGCATATAGCTATTACATTCAAAGTTGCATGTAGAACAAAGATATTGTACAAACTGAAGAAAAGGAACTATCCAATTCCCTGAACAATTTCAGAAATTCTTTTTACATACATAGCACATGATTTTCTTTCACTTCCATTGACTTCAAAGTCATTTATAGAAAATGCCCTGTACCACCCGACATTTAATTTTCCTAACTATTGTTTATGTTTCCAAACTGAATAACTCTTTCATGGCAATGCATTGCTATGAAGCCTCACACAAATAGGATTCAATATAGAAAATTTTGTTAAATTAAAAATATAATTTGCTTTCCATGGTTTACTTATTTTAAGCTTTGTCTGCATTCACACATATCTGCTGTCTCAAAATGTTCTGTTTCTATGGGATATCCAGGGAAGATCTCTCTTAAAAAAAAGGGGACAATTCTGTTTTCTTTAAAAAAAATACCCTTACGTGAAACAATAGAAATGCTGAAGAATAGCAAAACACACTCTTGTTTTTGCAAACAGAGATAAAAGTAAAAAAATTAGTCAGTCTCATATGACAATTTCCTATCTCTGATTCAGCAACCATATCAGAACATAATAATTTGACACCAATATTTTCAGTTGTCTTCAATTTTGTTGCAGAATACTAATTAAAAAGCCCAACCAAACAAAAGGTAGAGCTAAGGGGGACTACTGAAATCATGTAGAAGAGTCACCAGTGCAGTTAACTTAGTTTTGCTCTATTCTGGTTTGGTCTGTCGTTTTCCTACATGCAAAGTACAGCCATTATAATATTTATTTCTTTAGATAAATCATTTCATTAATCAGCATAGCCAATTATGTCTAACTGTCAGCTTCAGTGATTAATGAAATGGTTTATTTTAGGAAATAACAGTAAGAGGGTTATCTATTTATTTATTTTTGTATTAAAACTCCCCAAAATTTAAAGAGAGGGCAGCAAATGCAGATTATTGCCATAACAATTCCATAAAGTGAGGCGTCATACTTTTTTTGGTGGTTTGGTATTCATCAATTCCCCCTGACTCGAAATACAAAAAAATCACTTATGTAAGGTTTTTCATTAAAGAAAGAGAAAGATCTAAATGTTCATTTCTTTTCTTCTTCTCTTGTTACTATTATGAAAATAAATACAAATCCAAGTTCTGTTTTAAAGAAATTGCTTCTTCTTGAACAACTTTGTCATTCTGATATTTTGTCATTTTTGATATTTTTTGTTCCAATAGTTGGAAACCTTTTAATCACTAGCCTAAGATACTTATAACGGTTTTGCACACATGTTCTTGATTTCTACTCTTCTGTTTCTGTAGACTGTCATTGCATACTAGACTTCCCTGTTTGCTAGATCAGGTGAACCCATGTACTTTTAATCTTTTCTGCTCTTGAACTCTTTCTGCATTACTGTCCTGGTTTCAGCTGGGATAATTTTCTTCCTAGTAGCTGGTATAGTGTTGTGTTTTGGATTTAGTGCAAGAAATATTGATAACACACTGATGTTTTCGTTGTTGTTAACTAGTGTTTATACTAAGCCAAGGACTTTTCAGCTTCCCATGCTCTGCCAGTGGGGAGGTGCACAAGAAGCTGGGAGGAGGCACAGGCAGCTGACCCAAACTGCCCAAAAGGATATTCTGTACCTTAACATGTCACGCTTAGTATATAGAACTGGGAGAGTTGACTGCGGCTCAGGAACTGTCTGAGCATTGATCAGCAGGTGATGACCAATTGCATTGTGCCTCACTTGTATATTCTTTTATCATTATTAATATTGATATTAATATGATCCTCTTCCTTTTCTGTCCTACTAAACTGTCTTTAGCTCAACCCACAAGTTTTACTTTTTTTACTTTCTGGTTCCTCTCCCCCATCCCACTGGGGTTGAGGGGAGTGAGTGAATAGCTCTGTGGTACTTAGTCGCCCGCTGGCGTTAAACCATGGCGGTTACCTACCTATATGCAAAATCTTTCATGAGTAACAGCATTCAGTACTATATTCCCCAACAGCACTAGACTTTGTCCTTGGGTACTTGCTCTTCCTTCCTCATTAACTTTAAAGTCTTTCAGTTTAACCTCTGGTACTTTAATCTGTGTTGATACTCGCTTAGAGTGCAGCAATACACTGCTCAGTGTATAACTCGCTCCTTTTAGGCAAATTCAGGATCTATTCCATAAATGAAAAGACTGTATAAGACAAAAATTACAGAGTCATATTTTGATGCCTACAGTATAGGTTTCAACAGTTGAGCAAGTTAACTTATACTCCATTTATAGGAAATTTTAGGCAGTTACTCATCTGGTTTATTTTAAATGCCTACTATAGGCCCAAACAAACTTCTCTCTTGACCTCAGTGATGAGGTTTCTATTAACTGTAAAAGGAAACTCAAGTGACTTATTCGCTTACAAGTATTCTTATTATAGGCATGTAGATTTAATGAGATAAATCTGACCCATTAGGTCTTGTACAAGGAGACCACACTTGCTTGTACAATGAGAGAGTAGAGAGTTAGTTACAGATACTTAGAGAAAATATTTAGAAGGAAAGATGATTGGGGAGAAAGTGAGATATCATTATCTATGTATTCAATAATAAAACTTTGAACTGTTCACTAGCTATTCAATGAAATAGGAATATGCACATGACATGAATACAATATACTTGCACATGACCTGTTGAAAACCAAACCAAACCATGACCAGTTTTTCCATTAATTGCATTGTTGACAGACCCATTGTTAGAACAGATTGCAGTGAGCAACCATCTGGCTTGTATGAGTAAAGATTTTCTTTAAGAGAATGTCTTGTGGAATTGTGCTCTTTGGAAAAGTAAGAAAAAGCAGGAAATGTTTTCTTCCCTTTAGGTGAACTTTCCTCTTTCTAGTTCTGCAGTTCTAGGTGAGAAAAACCTAGTGCCTTCTGTGAGCCTTCAGTATCTGTTTTTCCTGAAATACTTGTGTGCATGGTGAGTCCCAGAGTGCACTTCATGCAATATCAAGAATTAAGGGAGAATGAGTGATAAATTACGAGCAAGGTTTATGAGCAAGAAGGTCCTGAGCTGAAACATTCCTAACAATCCAGGTTAACACTAGACATTTGCCAATTTTTGTTATGTTATTCAATGTTATTCTAAACTTATTGTGAGTAACAATGATGCTATTCACTTACTTGTGACATCCCAAATCACAAAATGTTCATCACGCAAATAGTGTCTAGACACCCTACCAACGTGAGTGAGAGCAACACCTAAGTGTCAGGAGTGGTTCAGGCTAATTGGTCCTATTCTTCAGAATGAGGGCAACTGACGGGACAGACAAATTTGCACACACATTGCAGGCCTACTGCTCTCAGCCGGAGAGGCTTGTCTGCACATCCACCTGAACGATGGCTACTGGGTCACTTCAGGCAGTAATCCAGAGTCATTGGTAATCCACAGTCATTGGTCCTGGATAGTAACGGCGAACTGCAATTGGAATCTGTCCATCCATGATGGTTAACAGTTGGACTCAATGATCTTAAGGGACTTTTCCAACCTAAAGGACTCCATGATTCTATGATTTCCAGGAGTATTTGCTGTGCATGTTACAGCTACATAATCTATTTAATATGAGATTTGTTTAATATCATCATGTATCAGGCTTGCAAACTGTACAGCTCAGTTGGTAAGGGAAAGTTGGAAGGTATAATCTGGAAATAATTTATTAACCGGTTTCCAGAAGTACCTTCTTCCTAATGTATGGCTGTTTATATTTTCAAAGTGTGTTGATACATATGCTGATGGGAAAATTGTTTTAAACAGTAGCTTTACTGTAGCATTGCTAAGACTGGAGCCTGCGGTGAAAATTTGGAGGTAGATTGTCAACAATAAGATAATATTCTTCCTCTCACAGAAATATTTATTGTAAAATTTAAAGTTATTCTGAAAAACACATGTGCATTGCAAATGGTCTTGAACACAAGTTTGCTACCAGAGTTAAAAGACTAAAGTTTCTAAAGGGCTGTGAGGATGGGAGTGCAGATGGAAATGCGATCATAAACTCTGAGGAGGAGCCACCATCTGGAAAGTCTAGAGACCTTTTTTCCTGGAAAAGGACAAAGGATACAAACCATTCCCCTCCAATAATTATTGGGTTTGCATTCAAAACAGAATAAAAAACAAGGATTGATTTCCTCAAAAATACTCTTTTTGCCTTTTTATCAGGCTGGCAAACACAATTAAGCAATGGGGCCAAGCTGTCCTCTAAATTTGCTATCAGTTGGCACACAGGAATAGATATCTTTTGCAACACAGATTGGAAAAATAGAGGTAGTCCATCCACAATTAAGATGGATGAGTTTTGTTTTTCTCTGAGGGTTTTCTGTCATCTGGCATGTCAGTTAACACTAGTCTGAGAAAAAGCAGGTTTGTAAGATTTTGTTCATACCTGTACATTCAATAGAGCATTCCTG
>NW_010510931.1:105412-124340 GCF_000687285.1 Phaethon lepturus
ATTTTCATGCACTAAATTAAAAGAAGTTTTCAGTCCCAGCCACTGGGCAATGAATCCACATACAACAGAATTAGCGGACCCTTATGTCATCTGGCATGACTGGATAAATTTTAGACGGTTGTGACCTTCAGTGATAGTTTTGTACAATGTTTGGTAGGTTATTTGATGCACCGGTGATTTGGAAAACCAATTGTTCATCTTACTAATAAGTAATTTCAAGTTTCTGGAGAGTGTTTCACCTGCTGCAATAGATACTTCCAGATGGAGTAAATAACATACCTGAGAAGCTAAATTCTTTAGACTTTTTTGTTGAGACTAACCATTGCACTTAAATAATTTTACTCATTCTTTGCTCCTTTTTCAGAGCTAGATCATTTTGTAATGTTTATTTCAGAATCTAAATGTTACTTTGTGTATCCCATCATTCACATTTAATCAAGGAAAGCAAGCTGTCATTGCCCTTCATATAGTTACTTTTAATATTGAGTGATTTCACATAAGTTTATTATATCGATATCTGTAAATGTCTTCGAAAAAAGACTTGCAACATGGGATATTATTCTTCAGTTCTCTATGCAGAGAAGGTAAACTCATTTTGTATTAGGACATTAGATCTTTTTCTGTGAAGGTCAGCCTGGCTTGCAGATTCTCTGCTCCTATGCCTACATAGTTCATCCAACTGAAAAGATGATAACACAAGAAGTAGCAAAAAATAATGGCAGTCCATCTTCAAAAGCGATTTCTTTGATTCTATGTTTTTCTGTCATGAACTGCAATGGTTTTTGCCTAGCACATGAAAATGCAGACAAAGCAGAAGTGCCTTTTTAGAGTTAAAATATTGCAGTAAGTCAGCAAGCCTCATATTCAGGTGGTGCAAAATACAAAAGATCTAACCTAAACTTTATGGACATCACTGGAAACCACCTTCACCTATTCTTTTTCGATCTGTTTCATGTAAACACTCATTCCCAGTTCTTTGGCTGTATTTCAGTTTGTTTTCACCATGTTATATTTGTAGTCTGAACCATGTTAATAGTATTAGAAAATAATGCATTCTCAATAATTACTGATGGTGTGAATCACTCATGTGCCAAGCTTAAAAGTCTGTGATGTTTTACCCTACCCAAAGCATATACTCACACCTGTCCCCAGAGCAGATGCTCCTATTCACAATCTAATCTACACAAAGAAATACAATGGTAAAATAAGTTAAAAAAGACATTTGGCTCAGACTACCTCATACCTGGATGTTAATAGATAAAAATCTTATTTGCTGAGGGGAGAAAAAAAGAGCATACTTTGCTGAAAATGGATTAAAGTAACTGATACTCCCTTCAAACTAGGTTTTGTGTTAACCAGTAGGTTGCAAATCCATTTACCAGATGATGTTCTAAAAAAGCTGCATTTACAGAGAAAACAACTAAAGAAGCAAGCTCTGCAGCATATGTTCCCTCTGTCCCCTATTCTGCCTCTTGCCAAAAGTTTGTTTCTTTCAGGCTGTTGGTTATTTCTCTCCTGTCTTGCAACCTGGAATTTCCTTGGGCAGGGGTGCATAGTGATTGAATGAAAGGCAGACTCCCATCCACTCCTTCTCCACCTCCATCTATCCTTAACACTCTGGGACCAGGAAATTAATTATTAGGGTAATATCTTCTACAACACTTTCTCCCATTCTACCTAAAATCATTTAACATGGAAGAAGTTGCTCCCGATATTTAAACATTTTCTGGGGAAGAACACAAGAGCCATTTCCCGTAATATTTGTTACCTACTGTTCAGCCCATGACATTGAAATTAATTTCCCTATTGGAATCTGCAATGTCTGTTGAGTAAACTAGCAAATATGTTTGTCAGGTGTGACCAAAATATTTCTCTCTTTCTTCACTCCTGTGAAATATAGACAGTTACAATATATTATATATATATGAAGGTATGAGAACAGTCTACGGTTTTCACCTTTTTAAAATAACTTCTTATTCTTAAGGAAAGTATTTTAGTTTCAATCAAGTCAAATCTGACACCAGAGAAATCTATTGTAAAAAGGTTGAATTTGTTGCTTTTCTCAGACTAATGTACTCTTTTTAAAGCTGTGTAAAAAGTAATAGACTTATGATGTTTGAGTGATCTCTAAATTTTTTTAAAGCTTAATGGCAAAATAATCTGTTAAAAAACATGGTCTACAGTCATCATCCCTTTAACTGCATGTTAAGGACAAAAGTAATCACATTAAACTGTAACATAAGCAAGCAAAACTCCATCTGACAGCTGAAGGCTATACACCTATATGTGTCAGGGACTGATTTTTTTTTCTGCAGGCTGTCATATAGACAGATTATTTTTAACATGTCACACTTACCTAGTTATATATGAGAAAGAGCATTTGTTTAGGAACTCGGATACCAAGGTTCAGTGCCCTCCCATATTGCCCTGAAGGATACCTGATTCCCAAATTAAAGATTAGATAATGATGATTGAAGAATAGAATAGATCACAGTCTTCATCTCCTTTCTGTCTTTCATCCTCGGTAGTTAATGCAGGATTTGTGGGGCTAGGAAGGGGGAATTCCAAAGGAAGACATACTTGAGGGAAATCACTTGAAAGGAGGAAATCCTGGATTCAAGATTCTTCCTTCAAGTTTAGTTTTGCTTTTTGTGAAGTGACTGTTTAATGCAAAGCCTATCTCCCTGAGTTTTAGATCACATTCTGCCTCCATGTTTTAAGAGAAAGTAGATTCAAATGCTGCTGCATAGGCTCCTAAATCCATTACTGGACTTATCCTTTGCTAAGTACTCTCTTCTCAACTTAAAGAGGAAAAAAATAGCATATGCTTTAGTCAGTAAACACTTTTCATTAGATTGTCAGTTCTGGTAGTGTTTTATGCAGAAGGTGACAAATTCTCTTTAGGAATACTGGTAAGTAACAAGGTTGGTGAAGAGAACAATGTATAGAATTTACAAGGTATTGTAAAACCATTCAAAATGAAGACATCTCAGAAATGAATGTCTTCAATGGGCAAAAGAGATTTCAGATATTTTCATCACTTCAAATATACGCAAAACGAATTTGTAAAATAGACAAAACAACTCTAGAAAAAGGTGTTTTCTACAAAAACTGCATTATTGCAAACCTTCCTCCTAATTATTGCTACAATTATGTGATTGCTTGAACATCCATTTATTCCCCACTCATGCTGCTCTTCATATATCACTAAGCAGTTTCTTCAATGTATATACTGGCAACATGTTAAAAAAATCTTACTGCTTGTTGACTATATTTCTGGTTTTAGAATGGCACATAACTATTAAGAAATACTGGAGTAAACATATATTGCATTTCAGCCGTTGATGAGGATGGATTAGCATATTCTACCTGTAATTTATGAAGTTCATTTATCCACCACTAACTGATTTTTTCTCTTATTAATGACAATAGTACGTTTAGCTCTTTGATGAATACCTGGATTTATACTGAATCAGGTGCTGAATGAAAACCTCATGTTAGTATGAACAAGAAAGAAAACCTGTTGTTAGTATTAACAATTTTTCACTGAAAATATTTGCAACCCATCTGGCAAGAGTTTTAGATCCTGGAATAATTTTAGAAACTACTCAGGATTAATTAAGTTATCTATGCTGTGCAACTGCAATTAGATCAATTAGGTTTCATAGCTGTGGAGTTGCATCAATATCATAGAATCACAGAATAGTTTGGGTTGTAAGGGACCTTTAAAGGCCATCTAGTCCAACCCCCCTGCAATGAGCAGGGACATCTCCAACTAGACCAGGTTGCTCAGAGCCCCGTCCAACCTGACCTGGAATGTGAGCAGGGATGGTGCATCTACCACCCCTCTGGGCAACCTCTTCCAGTGTTTCACCACCCTCATTGTCAAAAATGTCTTCCTTATATCTACTCTAAATCTGCCCTCTTTGAGCTTAAAACCATTACACCTCGTCCTATCACAACAGGCCATGTGAAAAAGTCTGTCCTCATCTTTCTTATAGAGCCCCTTGAAGTACTGAAAGGCTGCAATAAGACCTCTGTGGATCCTTCTCTTCTCCAGGCTGAATAACCCCAACTCTCTCAGCCTTTCCTCATAGGAGAAGGAGAGGTGTTCCATCCCCTCTTAACATTTCTGTGGCCTTCCTCTGGATGTTCTCCAACAGGTCCATGTCTTTCCTGTGCTGAGGGCTCCAGAGCTGGATGCAGGACTCAGGTGGGGTCTCACCAGAGCAGAGCAGAGGGGCAGAATCACCTCCCCTGACCTGCTGGTGATGCTTCTTTTGACACAGCCCAGCATACAGTTGGCCTTCTGAGCTGCGAGCACACATTGCCAGCTTATGTCCATCTTCTCATGCACCAGTACCATGTGCTACCTGTCTCCCAGCATGACGAGAGCCTGAGAGCATGATGCCTCCTGTAGCTGGAGTAAGAATGTTTCCTTAACAGGCTCCCCTTTATTGGGTGACCTGTAGTAGACACCAACCACAAGGTTCTCTTTGTTGCCTTAATCTTTGATTCTCACACATAAGCTTTCAACCTGCTTGGTGCTATTCTTCAGAGACAACTCTTCACACTCTATCCTTCTCTTGACATAGAGGGCAACACCTCCGCCCCTCCTTGCCTGTAGCCATCAATAGCTGCACTCCAGTCATGTGATTATTCCCACCAAGTTTCAGTAATGGCAACAAGATCATAGCTTTCTAGCAGCACAGTGACTTCCAGCTTCTCCTGTTTGTTGCCTATATTGCATGCATTGGTGTAGAGGCACTTCAGCTGGGCTGTTGGCTGTGTCACCTTCTTAGAGGAACACCGCATAGTTCCTTTAAGATCTTTTGCTCGTGTTTCCCTGTTGGCTACCTCAGTAGCTCCTGGCTCATCTCTGTAAGACTTCAAGTGTGTTGCAGTGTAGCCAGCATGTCTCAGAGCAACAGGCTTAGCGCCCTCAATAGCACCCCATCCCTCTAACCTTGGCGTGTCATCCTACAGCTTGTCACGGGAAAGCCTGATAATATTCCCCTCCCCCTTCAAGTCTAGTTTAAAGCCCTGTCAAGGAGTCCCGCTAGCTTGCGAGCAAAGACTCTTTTCCTCCTTTGAGAAAAGTTAATTCCTCTCAATACCAGCAAGCCAGGTGCCTTGTAGACCATCCCATTATCAAAAACCTGAAATTGTGGCAGTGACACTAGTCATGGAGCCGTGTATTAATAGACTGAGCCCATCTGTTTCTTCTTATGTCACTGCCTGCAATTGGAAGGAGGGAGGAAAAAATAACCTGTGCTCCAGATTCCCTTACCAGCCCTCCAAAGGCCCTGAAGTCTCTTTTGACCACCCTTGGACTATGCATTGCAGATTGCCACCCACATGGAAGAACAGTAGTGGGTAATAGTCTGAGGGCTGCACTAGGCTAGGAAGTATCTAGTGATGTCCTTGACCCAGGACCCAAGGAGGCAGCAGACTTCCCTAAGAGGAGGGGCTGTTCGGCATATTGAACCCTCTGTTCCCCTCAGAAGGGAGTCGCCTACAACCATAACCTGTCTTTTCTTCCTCGTGGGGGTGGTCATGATATGGGGGATGGGCACTTCTGACCTTCGCAACACCTCCGTTGTAGTTGGACCATCATCCACATCATCCATAGACTCACCTTCCACATCCAGAGCCTAATACCTGTGGAGGCGAGGTGGGCAAGGAGGGGATTCGCCTGCTACCCTGAGCATGGACTTGCCTCCATTCACTCCTTTCCTTGAAGCTACTGCCTTTAGCCTGGCAGGGGGAGGATACAGGACCCCCTTGAACTTGTTTTGTTTTGTTTTGTTTTTTGTTTGGTGTTCCTGTTCCTGTCTCAGGGAGGGCAAAGCATGGTTCCATGAGTCCATCTCTTTCTCAGACTCCCTGATGGTCCTTAAACTTTCTACTTCTTCTCGTAGTTCTGCCACCAGGCTGAGCAGATCATCCAACTGGTCACATCTCACACCGCTGTTCTCGCTGCCACCATCCATTACCAGTGAGAGGCCCTGACACTCTCTGCAGCCTGAGACCTGGATGGCTGCATGTTTCCATGGGAGCTCTGTCTGGGTTACCACGTCCATTCTGGTAACGGCTTTCTGCTGGGTGGATACCATAGCTAAGCTCCTCCTGAGAGGGCAATGACCATCAATTGAAGTCACTTCTTGAGCTGGTAGGGTGACTATGACCTCCCTGCACTCCCTCCCACGCAAACTGCCTTGCCATGCCCTGGCTGCCGCACCATGCTCTGCTCGCTCTGTTTGAAAGTTTCTGGTCACTAGTGCTCCTCAGACTGCTTTTTCTAGGCATGGAGGTGAGTAGCCATTGCTCTGACAACACCCAGGCCTCATCAGTGTCTCCCACAAGAGCTAGGTTTATCTGACCAGAGGACACCCTGTGCTCAGAAGCTTCTATGAAGATTACTTTTCATGTTACGTACACTTTCTCACTGTGCTCCAAAACCACAAAAGTCTGGGGAATTAGTTATGTAATAGGATTTGAGAATCTCATATCCCACACACAAATTGCTTGAGAGATGCCAAAAATTCTATATTCTTTAAAAAGAACAACAATCTTTTTTTTTTTTTCCAGGAGGAAAGCATGGGATCCCTCACAAGTTAGTATTATTAAGACATTGTACTGTGACTATATATAGATATTTTCACTTCACATTTTAATTAATTTCAAGGCTTGATGACCAATATAATCTTCTGTTACTTAAGCTGGGGTTTCACAATTGGGTTAACTTGGTTTCGCTCCCCATGAAAACGGTACTTCTGCCTTGACTTTTATGGGATGCCAAATGGCTATGGATTTGACCCAGGTAAAATGGTAAACGTCTTTCCTCTGTGGGGTAATTTTGCCAGGATCAAACCTTAATTCACTTTGCCACCTGGCTATAACTATTAGGACCAGTACAGAGAAGGGGCCAGCACAGAGCTGGGATGTCTTCGTATGATGGTAGTGTCAGCTCAGGTCAGCTTCAATTGATGGAGATCCAGATGGTATCCATGCTTATATCTAATCCTTTGTATTTTTATCTGTTAACTGTAAGTGAAAATACAGAAATTACATCTAGAATGAGACTGATCATTATTGCTTCCTGACACGTCAGTTATGATTTTCAGGGGTGGGGAGGGACATACGGTGGGGAGGGACATATCTTGGTTCTCCATCGTGGTGCTCTACCATGGTGATGCAATTTCATTTCCTGCCCTCTACCTTCAGATCGGGACTGAGTTCATTTCTGTATCTGAATCTAATACTTGCAATCCGATGGTTTTTTTAGAAGAAAGCTGCAATTGGTATAGGAAAACAAAGAAAACAATGAAGCTTACCCTTCAAGAAAAAAAATATTTTAGTCTTTGCTAGTAAAAAGGCAGGCTATGCTTGAAAGTGTTTGATAATTTTTCTTTCTATACTCTTAGGGAAGGATTTAGGTCCAGCCATAAAAATTTTAATCCCAGATTTGATCTTGCCCAGTGTCTTGTTTCCTAAATTATCTTGGTGTTTTTAAAATATAAAACCCAAGAATACGTAGGCTGCAATCCAAGATTTTCACAGATTAATCACTGAACAATTAAAATAAACTTTTGCAAGAAAAATTATTCCTACACATCATTACCTATCTTTCTATGACAATTAGCAACAAATATTGATCAGAGTGTCATGCTGCAACAATTAATTCCATTATTTACTTATATATTTTTTAGTTTTAAATTTTCCCCTTCAAATTAGTTTCTTTTTATTCTTTTCATGTGGAAAAGGGAGAATAGAACATTGCTGTTCTGTGTTCCGGTAACAATATTTAGTAGCTTATTACAGTTCTTACAGTCTCAGTCTTTCAAAACCTCTTAACATTTTATGTAACTATAAAGAATCTGTAGCTTGAGTTTCAATTGAAAAACAACAATGAAAAACTATTTTGTCTACGTTTGTTTTACTATATCGCCTTCTAACACTGTTTCTTTGTTACTTTTTAAGAACCTTTGGAAATATTATTGTGTGCACCTACAGTCACCTGTGCTTTATCTATAATGCTGAAAAGGAGAAGTCCAGGGACTGATTTCTGACCCCAAGGCCAAGTGGAATGCGCAAGCCTGGTATCCACAAGCCTTGCAGGCTTGTCCCGTCTGTAACAGATTCATCCTGTGGTGAAGTAGGCAGAGTAGATCAAAATTCAGTGAGAGGTAGCTAAAAATTAAATAGTGCAGATGTTTATGGGTTTCATATGCAAGCTCATTTCCAGGACCTATTATTTAACAACACAGTCATTGCCATATACCTATGTCATGGAAAGCTTACACTACATCTGGGAGCCTACACACTGCTTTGCTGAGTCGTGCTGATAGAAGAAACCAGTCATTTTGTCTCTAATTTAGGAAGATGAATACTGAATGTCAATCTGGGGTGGAAAGCACTGGAAAAAGAGCCAGGGAGTCAAATCAAAATTTGTCTTTATAAAGTCATTTCCAGCAGAGATCTTTACAGCTAATCCACTATTGGCCACAATTAATCCCTAACCAGGAGGATAACTGAGAACTCAAAAGGCACACTACTATACTGCAAGATGGATAATAATTACATTATTCATTAAATTATTAAAAATAACTGCATCATTAAAACAAACAAATAATTTATCTGACCAAAAATATAGGTTGGCTCAAGGGAAAGGATGAGGCCCATCTTTTTAAAGGAGCTTTGCACTGGAGTTAAACAGCTGTGTACCTGGGAACAGCAGATCTGAATGCTAGAATAATACTCCATGCATATTGTGTGTGAACGCGTATGTGATAGGAATATGGTAAGAGTGTGAAAGATTTTTTTTTGCACTGTGTAAGGCTTTAAATACTAGCTTCATTGTAAAACCTACAAAGTTCATGGTAGAAAGACAAGTAACATGTGAAAGTTACCCTTAGGCAAGTATTCATTAAAAAGCTTCTCCGTCCTGGGTGTTAATGATAATAAAAACACAGCAATCACAATTAATCGTGAAAGCTACAGCTGAGATGTCACCAGTGGATATAGAAACAAACAAAGCAAAAAGCAAGCTTGAAGTTAATCAAGAGAGGACAGAAAAATAAATGAACTGTGAGGCATATTTAAGTACCATAAACATTTGCCATAATGTTGATTTGCCAGGAAAACTTAATCATTACAGGGGCTACACCCCAGGCATATACTTGAGACTAAATAATGAGCACATTTAGTCAATGAAACAAGTGAAAGCAAGGTTTCCCCGAGAGAAGAGACAGGAAATCTATTCCTTTCTAGCAAGATGATAAATAACCTACCATTAATGTCCCAGTGGAAAATGCTACAGAAAGGTCATAATGTTATAGTTTATTCCTGGCTTTCCAATAAATGGTAAAAGAAAAATAATATTAAAAAAAAAAAGAACATTGACCAAAACAAGTAAACAATAGAAAAACAGAAAGAAAAAAGAAAAGTTGTGTATACAAGATTTTATAATAACCCCTTGCCATAAAAGTGTACCTCTTCAGTGAAATTGTTGACACTGCCGTTCTGCCCTCTGTGGAGGTCCAATTGCTTCTTATTTCAAAAAGAAGCAGTTATTACATGGACAAAACTAGGCTGAAAATTAGAAGACTTTCCTGTACCTTAAGACAAGTGAGATTATAGAATAACCTTCCCAATGAAGGAATGAGAACAGCCATCTTCATTGGTTTTCAGAGGCATGTTATCACTTTTTTGAACGGGACTGGTTACAGGGTTCCTCAACCCAGGAGATACTTTCTACTCTTTTTAAGAAGTTTTAGTTCCAATGATGGGGCCATTTTCCTCATTCTCTGTAGCCATTGTTCCTACTAACTAAAACATCTTGTTAGTAGCTTTAAAAGTCAGTCCCCTGTACAAAGAGGGAAGAGAAGGTAGGCAGAAGGTCTTTTGATTTTAGCTTTACAGAAAGGCAAACAGCACACATACTCACTGGAGACCTCATATTTGCAGATTTGGAAAGAAGAAGGAAGACATCATGAATGGGGGGGACAAAAGGCAGTACAAGGAATTTAATTTTCAGACAAGTATGGTGGTAATTATAACAAGCACAACATGGTTAAACTGACCTCATAGACAATGCCCTTACTAGCACTGCTAATTATATCACTTGCAACAGCATTAGAAGAACTATGATAATTGGCACAGCATGGTGCATTCAAGAGTTTTTTTTCCCTAACTTCATACTGTACCAGCTGTAACCTGAGGAAAAGGGAAGTTATTGCAGTTTCAGTGAATTGCCCACTGAAGTTGGCATGTCTAATTTCTCTATAATTATCAACAGAAGTCTCTGCTGAAAGATTTTGTTCTTTTACTTTTGGTAGACACAGGTACATGTGGCTTCTAAAAGGGAGATTTTTCCACCCCCATATCCAATAACTTCATGCATATAACAGCATACTTTCACAAGAGATATCTGTGGTGGCTTTGATGCATGAAGGAAAGTAGTCATTTAGCTGAGAACAATCAAGCAAACAGAAGAGAACTCTTCTTCATATAAAAAGTTGACAATCCTGTTTCATCATTGGTACACATAGACAAGCTGATATAATTTTGTTTTCCAAGGTAACATCAACTATTCCTGTTTGCCAAAGAGGTTCTGAAATATACAGAGGCTATCCTGTGATCATAGATGCACTGAAAATTTATTTTCTGCATTAAAGAACTTTATTCACACTGAACATTAGAAGAACCATACTGAGAGCAACCAAAAGTCCGCATAATCTTCAGGCAGTGAGTAGCAGGTGCTTGTGAAAAGAGAGTAAGAACAAGCTAAGTGCAGAACAGTGATTCCCAAAATACTTTCTCTCAGCTTCCAGCTATCAACTTACCTACCTGAGACAGAGGCTGCATTTTCCTGGGCGTGTTTAATAGCTCTTGACAGCCATTTCCTCCATGAAAGACATTTTCTAATCATTTATGAAACCATTTATACTTGTGTTATATAAAGCATTGAATGGCAGTGAACTCTCAAATTAAATTTCCTGTGTGTGAAAAAATAATCTATATAAATTGTCTATTTTTTTATTGTGAGGAACAGTGACCACTACTTTCTAATACCTTCTCTGTTCCGGAAGCCACTCCACCTAATGCTCCTTTCCTCCTTATTTTATATCTTTGTGTAACTGGTTGCATCAGGCTGTAATGGCGGGTATTTTAAATCATGGAACCATGTAAAAAAGAGGCAGAAGAGCAATCTTTACTGTGTGCCCAGAAGGCAAACTGCTTTGCCACAAGTTTTGAAGCAGCAGCTTGTCTACACGTCTGCAATATATCAACAGAAACCATACCTACTGTATCATTGCATTATTTGCCTGTGGAGCCCACTGTTTGCATGATATCTAGCTAGTATTAAAATAATAGCAGAATTTGCAGCCAGGGAAAAAATACAATATTCTGACATTTTGTTTTGACTGAGTGTAACGAAAAGTAGGAATACAAGTGAATGTTTTCTGATCAACAATATTTCCCTCTACATGATTTCAGAAATCTCAAAAGGTTTTATGGTCGTGCTTCACTTCAATAAGAATAAAGCACTTTGATGTAAGGTAGTACTTCCTTTTGACTTCAACACTTCAGCTTTTATTTATATTTACATTTATATTTATATTAATTGTACATAACAACATCAAGGTCAAAATGCAAAAGGCAGAGGAAAGTACCTTGATCTTGTCAGAATGAAATATTTCAACGTTACCTAAAAAAAATTTCAACAGTTTGTTAAAATTTTTCACTATAACGAATATGTTTTCACAAAACATTTGGACTTCTGTAAATGAATATATTTTGAAAGAATACTGTTCTCACATCAAATGTTTGACCAGGAGTAATTATTATTCTCTCCTCCCTACACATGGATGTTGACAAGGAAAAGTATATTTCATATTAAATAAGACACAGACATGCAGAAAGGCAGAGACTGAAGTACTTAAATGATCCTTTGGAAACCTTTAAGCATTTTAAGCCCAAAATTTAGATGCTGAACCCTCCGTCCCAGCTTCTATCTAAAGCTTAAAGTGCCTGAAAGCTCAGAGTGGTAAGTATAGGAAAGTCCAGGATCTTAGTATTCTTAGAGTTTAACTTCACACCCCCCTCACCAGAGATGACTACTCTGCAACAAAACTGGTAGAAAGGAAAGTGGATCCTTACCTCTGCTACTTAAGTTCTCCATTATTTATATTAGTTTAAACTGACATAGAAACGAACTTGCATGAACAGCAGTGTTCAACATTGCATCGTCTTTGACATAAGGCTGGTGTAAGCCACTCCGGTCCTCCCCTGCTCCTTTTTGTCGTGTCTTGTCCTATTGCTGAAGCTCACAGCCTGCCCTGAACTGTGCAGAGCAGCAGTTCTTTGGAGCTAGACCATAAAATAGATGACCTAAACTATCTCTTGGAAATGAAAAGGAGTAGGCTGGGACAGTGGAAAGACTGTCAAAATCTGACATTCATATAACTTTATCTTCTCTCACCAGACAGAAAAAGATGGGCCTTTGGGGGTTATTTTTAACCATAGTCTTTTGTGTGCAAAGCTGCACAGACTGCTTGTACCAGCAACCTTGACGTGACAACTTAAGAAGGGGGAAAAAGCAGGAAAGGCCAGGAAGGGGAGGGTGTCTAACTAGTAGTACTGCTGAAAATAAAGTTGTGAAGCTACTTTCTCAAGCCCTTCTACAGCTAACCTCCTGATAACTGGACTGAAACTTAACCAGGGAGTCCTCGGAGCAGTCTGACTGAGGACTGCTCTCACTCCGGCCCACCACCAGCCATCATTCCCAACACGTCCATTTGACTAGGCTACAACCCTGTGCTAAAAAAACTAAGATGACAGAAAAAAAGTGGAGGAAAATAGTTTTGCAGCAGTTAGCACTCTGAAACAAGAGGAGGCAACAAGGCGGCGGGCTGGACCACAGCAGCCCCACAGCTTCCTCCTTGCCAGCCCTGCAGTTGGTCTCACAGGTGGGCCACAAACTACCTGATCTGCAGCCGGTGGTATGGCTCATAGTTTGTGATCAACATACTCTACAAAGCATTTCTGAAACTGGCATGGTTTAACGTTTGGCCGCTTTACCTCCTAGTGTCATATTGCCCAAATCAGAGCCTTGGTGAAGGATCAGCCCAGGGGTGGTAAGATATCCTATTGCCCTTTTTAAGTCCAAGTGGGAGAGGATTTCTAGCAGCCTGAATAAAACATGTTGAAACTTTTTGCCCAGAGTAGCATGGTAATATAATATGAAAAAGCTGAACAGCAAAACTTTAGATGATGTTGCTAAGATTTTTTTGGTTTTCTTAATTACCATTTTCTGCTGCACTACATAGCAAGAAACAACATATGTTCTGTGAGCTCCAACTATTCTCCACCTACTTTTTTTCCCACAACAAAGGGGAAAATTGTAGCACTATTCCACTTACGCATAATAATATTTTTTGTTTATTGACCTCATCTTAGGCAGACAAGTTTCCAAAATGCAGTGTTGAGGTTTTTGTTGAATTTTGGAACTTTTAGTGGGCAACTTCGTTCTTCCTTCCGAGGTTATCTGGTGCATATGTCTTGTCCCCCTTTATTCATAAAAGAGCAGAATGTTCAAAATATAATTTGAGCACCAAAACATTTTGCATTTCTGAGGCAACTAAAGGTCTTCAAATGGTACCAAAAAGGTGTAGAGATAACAAAGACTAATGGAGCTACAGCAACTACTGTTGCTTTTCTAATCACTTTGCCAAAGAGGGTTTCACTGAGCTGGATAGCTTTCACGTATGGTGGCAGGAGACTGGGTCTTCTCTAATCTTTACTAGTGCAAAGGAAGAAAAAAGTTAGTTTTTTGTGACTTGAGTGGACCTCACACGTTATTTATAACCTGTCTGCATATGACTGTGTCAGCACAGTTGGATAAAATTATCACACAGAAAGTAGACTTGCTTTCTCCTGATCAGGCACGACTAGAACAGATTATTCAGAATCACTCCTGGTTTTAATCATGTTGTGATTATTACTTTCAGTCAGTGGAAACTTCCAGAGCAAAAAGTCTAGCTACAACAATTGCTCAAAAATTATTTTTTTGTGATCTGAGGACTTCCTTATGGAAAAAAGGAAAAAAGAGAATAATACAATATTAAAAGTTCTCCAAGTTGAGGATTATGTAGCAAGTCTCAAAAAATCAAAAAGAAACTCTTCCTCTTTAGAGAGAATAATTTTCACATGATGGGAAATCTCTCTTACAAATATTGTCAGACGTTTATGCAGAGAGAAAGACAAGCTTTCCTCCTGGTTAGTGAGATTCTTGAAAGTCTCTGGACTGTATTGTGGTTCACATTTTGCACTGAGACAGTCACTGAAACATATTTTTCCAAGGAAATTATAAACATAATGAATCTCTTCAGAAGAATACTACATCTCTTGATACTGCACATACCCTCTGTGAATCTTTTGTGTTTGTTGCTTGCGCTTGATTTCAAAGGCACATAAAAATAAAATGATACATTTGTCTATTATTCTGGTACCACCTAGTAGTTTTTCTCAGCTACTTCAGCCCTACATGCATGTCATACATTACCTGTCTCCGTACATAACTGTATCATTCGCCACATCTATTAGGTCCTTTTATCACATCTTAGAGTAGTATTCTGAATTATTTTTCTTCATATTTCTCTAGCTTTACTTTGACTGCTAAAGTACAGTCAGTACTTTACACAGTGTTGTTTCCTTGCATTGCTTTTGTAATTTTTTATCCACAATTCTGAATGCACCTCTTTTTCATGTTAGGAAATGTGCTGCTAATTGGAAAATATCTACGATGATTATGTTATCAGTAACTCCATTCTCAACACGGAAAAGGTTTTTAGGTAGATTAAAAAAAATCTCTTGCTATTCAAACTACAGTCCTGCAAAAATATTTTTTAAACATTTGTTAGACTTTAAGCTTATTCCAGAACATTAATTGAGACTGCAAAATATGCAAAACTTCCATACTTAAGCCCTTTGCCTTCCAAACAGAACAAAGTTTTGTGCTGCCTACTTAGACAGTACAGTTTAAAGGCCCAAAATCTAAATATTTGTTCATCTTTCCTTGGATTTTATCAGTATGGCGCAAGCTTATTTCAATTAGGGTAGTATATTTATGTGTGTAAGCATAAGTAAGATACTATACTGTTAGAAATATCTGGTGCAGGGCGTTCAGGCTTGTCTGTAATACAGTGAATACCTCTTGTCATTATAAAGTATTCAATGGATATCTTTATGCATTATAATTATAACTTTATTTTCCCATTGGACAATTCATACAGAAGCGATTCCTGGATATAGGTAGCTGCTATATGAAAGTGAAGTACAAGCATAATTCAAAAATAGCAAGAATTATAGGAGGAACTGATAAAGCTGCAGCCATAATATTTGCTTTTGATTTCTTTGGTCACTTTCTGCTTAAGTGTGTCTATTATATTTGTTTGCAGTGGCCTATTAATATTTAGAAACTGTGATGAGGTTTTCTGCTTCTGTTAGTAATCCTTTATCTGGGAAATACATGATTACAGCCAATCATAACAACGAATTTTTCTCTGCAGTATTATATCAAAGCCATTACTGTTTAATCACCTCTAATCTTGTTCTTCATTGACAGCTATTGTGAAAGGTCAGGCAAATTATTATTTGAAAATAATAAAAGATTATAAAGCAAAGAGGTGGTACTCTGCTATATATGCTTTGTATTCTTATTCTTAACATGTATTCCCTACCTATTTTTAGACAACTGTTAAGTGAGCAGTCACGAAAGACCTCATTGAGATTCCATTGACGTCAAGAAACAGGCTTCGGTGGGTTTTAGAAAAACACCCTTCTATCAGAAGTCAGTTCTGTAGCATTTACTCAGGTCAGTAATAACTACTGGAATATTTTAACAAGGTTTACACATGTGAAAATTTTTGGGGTGAGGTCTCTTACATAGGAAAGGTTATCTCCTTTACACTGAAACTGATGATTTCCTGAGGTTAGAGGTATCCCGCTATGTCATGCTTACTCAGACCATATTCTCCATTTCTGTGTAGGACAGTTGTAATTTTTGTACTTGGCAATATATAAGCAGCTTTTCTACCTGGCATGTAATGTCGAGTAGAATGTCCCATTGCCTCTCACAATTTGAGATTTCCTTCATTGTCTCCAATGGCTTAAGGAACTGGACCTGTATGACTATCATTCAGTTAGATAAACACAGTTAATGTAAATCACTGAAAAACACTTCTATGTTAGATGCAATATTTACTTTCATCTTCCTTCACTAATTGATTTTTTTACCTTTAGTTCAGGAGTCTGATACACTGACACTAGTTTATATTATATGGTGTTAAAACATGTTCAGACACATTACTTTTTAAAACAGAGTTCCTACAAAATTTTTATTCTGTTTAAGGTATGTCCAAATCCAGAACCACATGTTTTATTATCCATACTATTTACTAATGTGCTCCTTCCTGAAATGTAAGATTTATTTTGTATTCAGCTTCAGAGGACCATCCAGCAATCTTTGATGGCCAATTCAGTTATTTTCTACTGATTTTGTCATTGTTGTTGTATTTTTCCTCTTCTTCTTCCTCTTCTTCTTCTTCTAATTTTTCTTCTTGCTCTGAGTCCAACTGGTATTATCAGATCCCTTCATAACTTCTGACAAAATATATGCATTCAATGTTCTTAGTCAATGTTGTTTTATTTGTTACTAAGACAAAACTTGTGTTTTTCCATTGGTACTAAATCTATACTGAAAGCTTCATCATTTCAGAGTTTGATTTTTAAAAATGGAGTCCGTGTGGCTGAAAACGGTACCCAGCTCCCCATCTAATGTATGAAAAGGTTTAAGTATCTAAATGTTGGATACATTTAAAGAAACCAATCCCATAACATGCTGAATGAACATCTCCCTACATTAGCCAGCTGAGAAATGTGAAGACAGCAGGACATCTTAAATCACACAACTCTCTGTTTCTTAGTGCTACTGGGTATGGAGTTACTTCATTTGGGATATGTGCCTTGAGTCTTTTCCCCAAAGATGGATGTTTGTGTCCTCTGCTTTTCATCCTCAAATTAAACTAGTCTTTTTTCTTCCTTAGCACATCTGGAAGAAGAGGAAATTAATCAGATTAAGAGCAATCATTCAGTGGCAGAACAGATTCAGTTCCCTTTTGCCCTGACCCGGCTTTGGATCCTTTACACAAATGGAGTTTCTTAAAAATTGGTCGAGAACTTGGACATAATTTTTTTTTTAATGGGTTCTAGATTTTTGGGTCCTTTCAACGATCTACATGAAAGCTTTCACATCTCATAATTCAACAATAATAATGATATTTCATTTCCTACCCCTTGCTTAATGTTAATACAAAACCACAACACATTACATTCTCAACTCAGCAGAATGAATTACCTCTAATGTATTTTTATGTCTCCTGCTGACCCACATGGTTAGCATTCAAAAACAACTTTAAGCCGAATTAAAGCTTGAACTACCAAAAATAATGATCTTTAGCCTGCATCTTAATTAATACCTGTGCTGCTTTTTCTTTAATTCCCTTTAGACGTAGACTTGTTCATTCTCATTTTTTCTAGATGAAGATGACCAGCTTATCATACAGCATACTTCTCTGCATTTTTCTGACTACTCATCTGGCTTATTTTAATATTAGAAATATTAGATCTCATAGGTATTCCCATAGACTTGCCTATTAATTCCAATAGAACAGGAAGCGACTTCTTAAAATTATGAGTTAACCAAGATGTTAAGTCTTCCTAGTACAGTAGTCTTCTGAAGAGTTACCTGTGAGTAAGAAAATCCAGCACATCTATTAATAAAAGATGTTGGAATTATAGTAAACAACCTTGATGTCCCAAAGCCCCAGATGGAATGGCAACTTTTAGAAAAGAGAAAAAAAAAGATGGACAAACTAAGAGCTATTTTTACAGGGAAAAGAATATGCTGATTCCTTACTGCAGTGTAATTAAGTGCTCCTATATATCTGTGACATCCTAGAAAAAATTAATAATGCTATTTTAATCTTGGACCATAAAAATGTTATTGAAACTATGCACCACTTAGCCACTTGAGAACAAAATGAGGGCTCTTTCAAAGGTGTTGTAAATAAGATGCTCCTCCAAGAGCTATTGCAAAACAGTTAACTTTCTTGGCTTACTATAGAAATTTTTCTTTTGCCTGTTTTTTTAGAGGTCTCTTACACAGTTCTCTTTAGTGTCTTCATCATGTGCACTCTCTGTCTCTTGTTATCATCTCCTTCCTCCAGCCTTCTTATTTTCTTCCTACTAAACCATTCCAGAAAAAAGCATTTAGTTTATTTGGACTTTTTTTTGTTTGCGTTTTTTTTGGTTTATGGTTTTTTTTATCACATAATCACCATTTCCAAGAAACCTCTGAGGGAATCATGAGCCTTGTCTTCCATAGTACCTTATGCTGGCGATTTCCTTTTCTTCACTCATTGTAGGATTCCCAGGTATCTATTTCTCAATTCTCCAAAAAGGAAACTAGTAGTGAATGTATGAGAAATGTGGTGTGGAAAACAGAAATTTCATTTTAGGTATTTAAGGGTTTATTTGTAATAAACATAGAATGTCTCCTATGTTTCTCTGATTTTTTCACAAAAGGCAAGTTTTCCTATCTTATATAGACAAGACTCGACTTGACTAGACTAAGTTAGACTAGACTCGAATAGTTCAGTCGGAAGGGACCTACAACGATCATCTAGTCCAACTACTTGACCTCTTGTCGCGTGCCCGTCATAGACTGGAGCAAGGTTTTGTTTGTAACCTCGGGAACAGAACTAAGACTCAAAATGGAGTCAAGCACCAGGTTATTTGCCAGATAACAGGTTTGCAAATGGTCTACCTGATCTTCAGTAAAGCCTTTGACAACGTCTCCCAC